>NW_028277865.1:0-200602 GCF_059751315.1 Micrasema longulum | reverse complement strand
TTTTAAAAAAATAAAATTTTACAAATATTGGGTTTTTTGACACATCAAATGAATTCCGAAATTTTTAAATGTAAAACCGGGGTGATGAAAAATGTAAAAAACGTTAACCGAGGTGATTTTTGTATGAGAATATTTGAAGCAAAATGGATCCTGAACATTTCGGTGTAAAAAGCGGGAAAACATAAAATTGAGGAATGTCAAAACGAGGTTTTACTGTATTTTCAACAGAGATAAAGCTGCTAAGTATTACATTACCGAGCGTGAATGGAAGTATGGGGAGCATTAGCGACATCTATCTGTTGAAAAAATATCTTCAGAAAATCATCATTGCGCCGGTAATATCTTTTAAGTTACTTTAGTAAAACTATGTATGTAATGATTGTGTATTTTTTTATTGACGGCAAAAATGAAAATTAGGTTATTTTACATTGGCAAAATATTTAAGTATATTTTAACAAAATCTTAATGAAAAATTTAAATACCAGTACAATGACTATATATAGAATACAAATAATTTCATAGGTGAGCCGTATATATAAAATATAAATGATTGCATGTAATATTACAAATAATCTAATGAGAAATATATGCTCTTGGCCTTGTAGGACTACCCGATGGCGGTGGTCAGCACGGCTGGCCGAGGTCTCATCCTTTACACTCTGGAGGGGAAACCCCAGGAGTACAAGCGAGTAGACTCCCCCCTCAAGTACCAACACAGGGCTATCGCCATCTTCAAAGACAAGACATCCAAACAGCCTACCGGTTAGTAGTAATAAGAAAATGTAATCCAGAAAACAAAATAAATTACAATGATAACACAACTCGACTCAGTTATCGATAGCTAAGAAACATGTCTCATACATCAGAGTGTAATTATATGCATCGAAAGTCTTTTTTTATCAATTTTAAAATTACATTTTTAATGTGTTCTCACCGTGTATTGAACCCGGAACCTTCTGTGTGTGAGTCGAGCTTGTTAATCAGTACTTATTCTTATTCTTAGAGGTGGGGGTCAGTGCTATGCAGGCTCCCGACGTCATTGTGACCTGTGAAGGTCTGTTATAACAGGTCCCCGTGAATAGTTCTCGCCGTCCAAGCCCAGGTCTATAAAGAGCCTGGCTACTGTGTGGAAGGCGAGAGTTTACATTTTGTTAAATCTCCCCCCTCCAAGCCCAAATCCGTAAAGTATCGGGCTATTAAGCAGGGAGCGAGCTCTTTAACATCCTCAGGTTTAACCCGTGATACTCCAAAGATGAGGCTTCTTTTATAATGAAAATCACCACACTCACAGAATGTGGATAGGTGATTCCTCATCTGCACTGCAAAACCTACATTTAGAAGTTTCGGAAAGGTTCATTCTAGCGCGGTGTTTGTTCAATCTGCAGTGCCCTAGGCGGGCTCTAGTGATAGCCCTCACTTGATGAGGCTGAGCTTTATTAAGTCGAAGGCAAACCTTTAGTACCCTTTTATCAGTTCCTTCGCACGGTGCTGACCAGGTACTTTGGCATTACGCTCTGCTTCCTGGCCCATGACCTAAGCTCGTTAAGAGAAGCACATTTGGGCAACCCACAGCAGGGCTCAGGGCCTATTGAGGCTGTCTCAGCTTCCAGCCTTGCCAATTCGTCAGCTGCCTCGTTACCGTCGATGTTTGAGTGTCCAGGTACACAAATTAATGTCACACTGTTACACTCACCGACACAATTAAGTGTCCGTAAGCATTCAAAGGTTAATTGTAATTGATGTCAAAGTACACTTGTTTAAAAAAAAAACCCTTGTCAGTCCGAAACGCGCCTATGGGCCGGTGGATTGGCAACATATGAATATAGCAATTAAGTTGTACTAGAGCAAGTTCCGAACCTCTGACCCCTGATCCTTGAGTCAGCGACACTGGCCATGGGACCACAACCCAATTCAAGTTAACGATTTCATGTCAAACGCGCTATGTCGAGGCGGACAATAAAATGCTCTACTCGAATCAAATAAGTACTATTTAATTTTTCAGGTTTTGCCCTCGGCAGTATAGAAGGCAGAGTGGCCGTACAATATGTTAATTCTTCCAACCCCAAGGACAACTTCACATTCAAATGTCATCGCTCTAATGGTGTCCAAAATGGAGCACAGGTACTTTGTTATTTTTACTTCCTTGAACAGTGCATGTTTTTTTTTTAAACATAGGACCAATAAATAATTGCAGTTTAAACAACATTTAAATTCAACATTTCACGCCCACCCTGCCGGAAATCGAATCCAGGACCCAAGAATGGCAATCAAATGTGCTAACCACTACACAACAGGGCGGACTTTTCTCCTCTCAGCTTTTTACCTGATTGTGATCGAGTGAAAAACACTCGTCCAAGATTCTGGATTTATTTCATGCACACGCTGTAATCTATATCCAGCATACATTACAATTTTTTCTGTGTCTGGGCAAATATAAAAACCTAGAGTTTGGGATGTTTTTTAATCCACCGGGAGTGGCCTCGTAAATTGCAGACCTGACGCGGTATTCACCCCAGTAATGACCGAAACAAATAAAACATTTTTTTAAGATATAATGGCGTGGCCGAAATACTGATATAAAAATTAGATTGTTAATAATGAGCGACGTTAGCAGGCGCTACTCCAGAAGCATTCAGAATGGATAAGACGTCGGGCATTTACGAATATCCTTCCTGAACTGGCACCTAAACGGTAAAGCCAACCTCCTCACCTTCCTTGTTTACCATTCCACAGGACATCTACTCTGTGAACGACATCGCGTTCCATCCGGAGCACGGCACCCTAGCCACCGTGGGCTCGGACGGGGTGTTCTCCTTCTGGGACAAGGACGCTCGCACCAAGCTCAAGTCCTCGGAGCAGATGGATCAGAGCATCACAAAGTGCGCCTTCAACAGCAACGGGCAGATCTTCGCCTACGCCGTCAGCTACGACTGGTCTAAGGTCAGCACCCACACACACACACACTCACTATTTATTATGATGTCAATTATATATCAGACCCGAGCTGTAGTCCTGTAGTTAGTGTCACAGATTCACAGATCAGAGGTTTGGTGTTCAAACGCCGCCCTACCACAAACATTTTCGAATAGTGAGTTTTTTACAACTCGTTAAAATGACTCCTAAAATTGAAATCTTTGAATAAATCATGAGAACACAAATATTTCCTTTTACAAGGAAACTGTCTATCATCGGTGATACTGCAGTACCATGTAGCTATCAATTGATTTTTTTTCTCAGGGGAACTTAAAAACCCTTCGGTCAATATATTATTTAAGATTTTAATCAACCAACATGATTGGTTCGGACATGTAGAGTGAATGGACTTCGAAAGAACGGCTAAAAAGATTAACAATGCAAATGTTGATGGATGCAGAAAACAAAAAAGACCGAGATTACATGACCAAATCCAACTAATACTTGAAGATGGACATGTCGAAAGTTGGAATAATCAGCGGGTGTGCATTAGAAGATATAATTATGTAGAGGAAGCGAGAGCAGACAGAGCGAAATAGCGTTCTATTTATTTATTTAACTTTTTGTACATAATGTTATTTGTACATTGGCGAGCTTATTGCCAAATGGCAATTTCTTCCAACCAACCAATAAAATAAAAGTTTCACTTTTATAATTCAAGTTACAGAACATATTCAATAGAAAAAAAAAGATTAAAAAGCTAAAAATATATAAAAATAGAAATAAACGTATTTTTTTAATAAATTACCTGAAATCAAAACTATTATTTAATGGTAAAAAGAAAAGGAGGAGAGATTAAGGAAGAGAAAGGAGATGTTTCTTCAGACGTGATTTAAACAGAGATGATGTAGTAACATCTTTGATGGTGGATGGGAGATGATTCCACAGTCGAGCCGCATGGACACTATATGAGTTAGAGAAGAAAGAGGAATTGTGGATGGGTATTAAGAGAGTGCCTTGAGAATTAGAACGAAGAGGTAAACCATGAACTGATAAGCGTTGAAATTTTTCACGCATTTTTCCTCTCTGCCTTCTCTTAAGGAGAAACGATGCGAGGGTTTGTGTAAATCAACCAACAAAAATGCTGTAGTATCAGAAAAACTCATTATTTAGTGTAAAAATATCCAAAATCAAAACGAACAGATCTCAGTCCCTTTAATAAATATATATGTTGCAGTAAAACATTTTTGTAGAATAACAGGTTACGTGGTACTGCAGTATCACCGATGATATACGTTTTTATGTGGTTTGATAAAAAAAATAACGGAATATTTGAATTTGAAATTTAAATTTGTTATTTATTGTAAAAGCCTGATTTTTTCCCCTTAGATTCATGTACACTAGGGTGGGCCGATACTATTTTTTTCCGAATTTTGAAATAAGAGGGGTCTAAAAAGATGCCTTTTGGTTTACTTGGAATGCGAAAAATTTCAAAAAAAATATTCCATACTACTTTAGGCCCTCAACCAGAGCTTGAAGTTTTCGAAAATGTCGATTTTTTGCGCTAAACTGGCTGTCATTTCGTATTTAGGTAAGAAAATCAGTACAATCAAATTTTATAATGTGCATTAAACCTTATTAAATAAGCATCTAAACCCTTTTCACACCCGTGAGTTGCACTTTGTTTTGTGAGAAATGGGTAGCATTGTTTTAATGAGCCATTGTTTTCGTCAATATTAGCCAGGCGCTCAACGGAATCAGTTTAACTGAGTGTAAACTTTTTGCATTTTGGTAGTTGTAAAACGTGTTCGAATTTGTAATGAGATTAAATTATATCTTTACTAACAAAAAAATTATTTTATCAATATAGATAAATTACAAAATGTTCAGACACTGATAAACTTCAAACCTCGGTTGAGGGCCAAAAGAAGTATGAAATATTTTTTAAAATAATTTTCACGTTCAATGTGATTCAAAATGAAACTTTTTAGACCCCATTCACTTTGGTGTCTAAAAAATAAAAAACAATGTGTTAATTTGTCAGTTTTTGGTCATTTCGGACATGTAGTTGGTAATCGGTATGGTTTGTTGTTCTTACGACCTGTCATTAGCTGGTTTAAGGGGCCATTTTACACAATGTAACATTCACGATCCTGCCTGTGTTGTAACATCCGTATTTCCTTAACTTTGTAAAAGTCAAAATATGTAAGAGTTGATAGCTTCCTAAGAGGCGGAATTCAGCCTTGTTTTCAAACATTTGGACATTGTATACTCATACAAATATTGTCGATTTATCAATGTGTTTTAAGTAGTTTTTTAAATATAGACATTATTTTTTTCAGGGCTACGAGCACTACAATCCATCCAAGAAAAACTACATCTTCCTGAGGTCGTGCTACGACGAACTCAAGCCGAGAGCATCCTCATGAATACCATCCACCTCGCACTTAATTCTAATTAATATATATTATATTATTCAGTCATAATCTACCAACCACTGTAAAATTATCACTAATAAATAGGTCATCCCACAAATAATGTAGTTTTGTCCAATAATTTAGATAAACAATATTTCTCCTTCATATTCCATATTGATTTTTTATATTTTATGTATTCAAATTTGCTACCAGCTTCTATAACAAATTTATGCCGATGGTTTGACCCTTCCGCTCTGACATTCAGTTCATGCAATGAGAATGTTCGGTGTTTTTTTAAAAACTTTTTCCTTTTCTTTTTTTTTATGGCTTTTTTTCACCTTGCGACTTGGGGTGTTCTAGCCAGTTTAGTGTAAAAAAAAAAAGTCCTCTGTTTTACCACCCCAAAACAGTTTTAAAGTTGTTTTAAAGCCGCTATAATTTATATTTTTGAAATACCCGCTTTGGTTTTAACTTTTAAGACTTTAATTTTTCCTTTTATTTGTTTTACAAAGTAGGTACGTAAATGGGTTTTTACCTGAAGCATAACTAATAAGACTATATATAAACATATTACAACAGAGATAAATAACATTTAAGAGAAGGTAATATAGAAGTCTAGGCATCTACAGGGCTTATGACCTATCAATGGCTGGTTTAAGTGGCTACTTTACACACTGTATAACATTCACCATTCTGCCCATATTTGAACATCTATCAACATATATAAATCCACCTGGTCCATGAAGAAGTATAGAAATTGAAAAAATAACATTTTCAGGCGTTTCCTAGTATGTAGGTGAAATAATTCAGTTAGATGAATCTCACCCGCATAAATAAAGGTTTCAGCTCTTTAACTTCACAAACATCAACATATGAAAGAATTGAAGGAATATAGATGTTCAAATATGGGCAGAATTGTGAATGTTACAGTGTGTAAAGTGGCCACTTAAACCAGCCATTGACAAGTCATAAGCCCTGTAGATGCCTAGACTTCTATATTACCTTCTCTTAAATGTTCTTCATCTCTGTTGTAATATGTTAATATAAACAGCTCCCCAGGGAGTTGAATCCAGTCCTTGTCTACAAAAATTTGGACAAACTCAAAATATTGTTGACTATATATAAAGTTTATTCTGTGATCTCTGGATGTGTAACCCTACGTGAAGTTCACCATAAAGAGCCCTTCATATCATGGCAGACAAAAGGGAAAAATGTGTGGGTTTTATTTCTTCAAGAAAAGGGGAAAAATTTTAAGTGCTTCAATTAGTTGCCTAAAATGCGTCAACAGAATGCAGCTGTGTACTTCAAAATTTTGCAACATTTCTTATTCAAAATCTTAAAAAGAGATCAAGTATAGAAACTTCTCCAATTTCAAATCAAAACAGATTGAAAGAGAGACCGATCTGGGAAATACAAAAAAGTTGAAGCCAGGTTGATTTTGGTTTAGCAATGTTCGTGAATATTTTTTTATCCTCTGCTTAATGTCATCAACTGGTTAATTGTTATTGAAAGTCCCATAGTGATCACAATACGCAGATTCCACTGTAGAATGAGGAAATTCAGTGCTATGGGAAATCGGATACAAAAATGTTTTCTTGCACACGGCAAAAATTAAAACATTAAATTTTACTGCGAAGTTTCTTTTGAAAACCTTTTTAAAAAATAATAAAAATGAACTACTAAAATGACAACATAAGTTCTTCTAAATCAACCGATGATAGGGTGTTGTGATAGATTTCCAGTTTCCGGGATCCTAACTCACCAATCAGGACAATTCACTAAAGAGAACTAGTGACGTCATGTATCGTTTTACCATTGCTATACGATACATTTTTTTTTTTAATTGGCTTAGTGTGATAGTCTATTAATAATTTTTTTCAAGATTAAAAAACCTCTGAACTTCCTCATTAAATGTCGGTGTATTTATAATGTTAAGAAAACATTTCAAAATGCAATTTTGGACTGCCCGAACTACTAAATTAACCAAACCAGTACTTACTAAACATTATCATTTGAATAACTGCATTATTTATGGGATAACTTCGCTAGCAGAATCTCTTGAATGCTGAGAATCTTAACGCTTTAGTACACAAAGTGAAGCATGTCTCGATTATAAGTTACGTGAAGGTAGGGTGATCAGTCTTACGCTTCAGGTGCTTCCAATAAAATACTGTAGTGTAAAATCATCTTTCAAACAAAAATTTGTGTTTAATCTGCCGGGAATCAAACCCGGTACCACGAGCATGGTAGACGAATGCGCCAACCACTACACAACGAGGCGGACATATGAGGGGGTACCCGGACGAATCTAAATTAATCTTGTGGTAGGCAAAGTTTTTGTACTATGGGGCTCTGCATAGATATGATATGATCATGTAGAGCTACCTTTTATCAGTCAGAATTCTAAGTGTCGTCGCTGGAAACAATTTAGTTTGACTGGTATGATTTTTTTATGAGTTATTTTGTGTACCTATAATTTTTTTCCATGGCAAGCGCACGTCCGAGAAGTTTTGGTTTCTCTTCCAAAAAACTCTTGAAATGTTAACAACAGCCTACAAACATGATCCTAGGAGGAAAACTCAAGTGTCAGTGGTTTTCTCGTTTAAAAAGAGGTGAAATGACTACTTTTTGTTTCTTTGAATGTAAAAAAAGATAGCGTTTTACCAACACTGCTGAGGTTAAGAAAAAAACAACGTAGGCGCTGACAAGCATCACAGAAAATGAATTTTTAAAGTGTTTCCAACAATGGAATAAAATATTGGACAAGATCATTAGCTCTAATGGAGAGTACTTTAAAGGCTGTCGAAGGTTTTTTGAAAAATAATAAATTAATTTTTAAAATATTAGTTTCTTTTGGGCACCCCCTCGTATATCTCCACCCAATTTCCGTTTTCAGAATTTTTATTTGAAAGTAATTAAGTTGAAAATACTCGTCTTAAAGTATGATTTTAATTCACACACGGAAGTGTGTATTCTTTAGGAATTATCATGACATCTAAAACATTTTATTTTTTTTATGTGTTGGTAATACATACCAAGAAAATATTGAATGTTTCTTCTATTTTTTATTATTTTTATTTTTGCATTCCATTCAGAATGATCTTTTGAGTTATGTTTGTACATTGAAAAGAATATTTCTGATAACCTTGTATGAAAATTGGTGAATAGATTATCTACCATAGATGTATTTATAAAATTGATCATGTAAAAAATAAACAATTAGACATTTTTGGGTTTTTATTTGAAATTTCTATGTTTATCAAAACTAAGCGTCATTTAATATTTATTTTAACCTTGTACACATGAGGGCACTAGGTGCCAACTTGAGAATCTTCACCACAACTGAAAAATGAGTTATAAATGAGAATTAAAATCTTCTTGCCTAATTGCAATGTGCTTTAAAACCGTCCATAAATCATTTTAAAAACTGATTCATTTTATACTTGACACCGCAAACTTACCATTCTTCTTCTTCAGCCTTATTCTCTCCACTGCTGGATTGCGGCCTCTTCCAAACGTCTCCATTCCTTCCTATCACCCGTTTTCATTATCCATGTTTTACCGGCTATCGAGGCTATGTGATTGACCCATCTTTTCTGTGGCCTTCCAGCACTTCTTTTGTTTGTCCATGGTCTCCACTTTATTATTCTGGGTGTCCACCTGCCATTATTTTGCCTCGCTAAGTGTCCTGCCCACTGCCATTTTAATTTAGCTGCACGATCCATGATATCCACGACTCCGGTTCAACACCTTATTTTTTGAGTTTGCAAAGCATAATTAGAAAATTCACTATCAGCTCACACAGCAAATGTAGAAACTTAGACTTAGCCACATTTTATCAGCATAACCAACTATCTCAGTTTTTAAACTGTTAATTTATACAGATTTTTTACATTTTTCTAAATAAAAGGAATACTTGAATTATTAATTATTATTTACTGAAATATTTAAATTTTCAGGCCATTTCTTAAAAGTCGTAAATAGCTTGAGCTGGAAAAATGGAAATCGAGTGGTGATAGAGTGGGATTTGAATCATGGGCTTATGGTCAGTGAGTCCACAACACTACCATATTTGTGTTTTCCATCCATCAACATTCGCATCATAAATCTTTTTGGCTGCTATTTTTCTCTGCATGTCCAAACCGACGCAGCACTGCTTTCTTGATTTTTTTGGTAATACTCGTCAGAGCTTTGCATACACAGCACAGATCATGGCATCTGTACACCCATCTAACCTAAGTCTCGGATTCGATGCCCGACATGGTTGATATGAAATATTTATTTAAAAAGATTGATCATCTTACCAGCATGCAACAAAAATTATCAAGATACACTGCGATTGGTGTACCAATGCAGTCCCCTATGCACCATTAGGTGCGGAAAGGGTATGATAATGACTAACTTACTAGAGTCGCCCATATGGAGAAAAACCATTCTATGATTATTGACCACGAAGTTAGCCACAGATTATAGGAATTCAACGGGCCGTAGGTACTTGGGTTGAGAATCGCAAGAGTAAACCAAAACCGTCTATTACATGTTTGTTGTTGAACTAAACTACTACGGGACCACAACCCGTTTTTACTTACATGAAATTATTGAGTAAAATACTGAGACATTGCCACAAAATCAAACATTCTATAAAAAATATAATCACTCCATGTCAGTGCTTCTAATAGCATGTGTCCTTTCAGTATGTTGGTTTTATATTTTTGTACAGCTACTATGATGAAGGTGTATAGTGGGATTTGCATTTTCGTGTCCCGATGAAACCAGTAGACATTGAAAAGTCTGTAAGTGGTTATTTACGATTATTTACCAACATTTAATAAATCTATAGAAATTATGTACTTAACTTTTATTTATTAATCGTCGAGCAGTTTCCCTAAGCAGTTAGTTATCTTCAAATACAGGAAATTCCCACATTTTTTAGATATCTATTAATTTTATTAACATTTATAATAAATATTTATAAAAATAAATATATCAGTCATTCTGGACTCCCTATTTGCAGTTTTTTCAGTACATCACACTATATTTCATTCTTTTACTTTGGTATGATATAATATCTGAAATGAAACCAAACATATTTTAATATTTGTTTATTTATCTATTAAATACATATTTTTACAAATTGCACCAAAATAATGGCAAACTATAACAACCCGAGTAATGTTAATCTTTGGGGGCAGAATTATATATCTAAAAATAATTTTACCACGTGCAAATGATAAAAAAGAAATAGATTCAGTTAAAATCAGCCCCTGTGATTACCAATATTAAGGTTAAACATACTTTAATGTATGTCATTTGTCTATCGTTCTCCCCTAACTTACTGTTCTATCTGACAATGTTGTTAATTATTCGGAACACCCGGGCTAAAAGGGATCATATACAGCTGAATTTTAAAAATATTTTTTCCATCATAACAATTTACCTAAATAACTATGTATATTTTGCTTCCTTTTTAAAAAGTCGTAAATAATTCCATCAGGAAATGGGAATCTAGTTATGGTAGAGTGGGGTTTGAACTTTGACCCATGGGTTCTTGACACTACCACAGAACCACAACTAGATTATATATATATCTTGCAATTATCGGATAATATTGTTCATTTTTTTAAAAGTTAAATCTCTATTGATGTAGTTCAATTTCTAGGAATGGGGTAGGAATACTTGGCAATTTATGCTTCTTATTTGGACCAGTTGGTTTTTAATTCTCTTCATTATTGTTAGGTGGAACAATTAGCCAGGAGTAGGACGATATAAACTGGTGATGTTTGAACAAATGTAGGACAAATCAGTGATGTCCATGTCCGTGATCGTCCTCGGATTTGGTAAGTGCATCGTACGCGAGAGTGAGACCAAAGAGAACTGTGGCTGTTGGGACACCGCGCATTAAGAACATTCTTACATTCTGTCCAATGGATGGGAAGTGCTTTCGGTCGTATCTCCAAACCTCATTTCTGTGAATCATATATGATGTTATTAATTTTTTTTAAATACCATAGTGGAAATAGGCTTGTAACTGAAGATAATACAAGTTAACACAGTTTTTGCTACCATTTTTTTAAGAGTCATTGACACATTTATGGTCATGCGGTTACAAGAGGAGATTCCAACAGAATGCTCGTACGAGGTTTTCCTGTAATTTTAATTATTTAATACCAAAAACACATAAGACTTTTGCTCAGAAAAATTTCTGATGAACTTGCTGAGAAACAATCTGATCTAAAATTTGGAACGCTTTTGTTCTATGCAATAGAGCTAAAGGACTTCTCTTTAAGCAGGAGCGAAGTATTAATCTAAAGGCTACAAGATATGAATCGGACTTCTGTACTAGGGAAAATACATATCAAAGAAAATCTAGTTTTAGGTCAGCATTTGATTCAGGTAGAGAAAAATTTATTTCTTCTTTACAATACTAGGTTTGCCTGGAACCAATTGCATCACACTTGCACACAGTCCCAGTCAGTACAAACTCAACTCGAGTCACACTATTTCATTAATCATTCTTATTAATGTGAAACGTAACGTGGCACGAAAAATGTTATAAGTGAATTAAAAGTTTTCTTTATCCTTCATCCACAGTATTAACATTGTGGAAAAATTGTATTTAAAAAGAAAACTTTTCTTTGGTACGTGTCTTTCTTTTAGCTGTAGGGTCCATAGTTCATAATCGATGACACAAACGTGTTAAATTAGTTAACCTGCAGTAGAGTAATGACCGACGATACAATGTCATCATTTTCTATCGAATCCAATACATTCGTAGAATGCAACTCTTATAGTATTGCACGTTAAACCGGGAACATTGTTCTGCAGCACATTCACATCGTCCCTACCATGAAGAAATGAACTACAAAGGAACGTCGTCTATCAGCCCGTCCAGTCTTTCAGCCCAATAAGTTCAGTGCAGTTCGTTCAGCTCCAGCATGTAGTTCAAATGCAGTCTCTTCAACACATCATCGACGTAACACTCGTCCGACATAATTCATTATTTATTCGCCATGTAATAAATAAACATTCAGCCATCAACTTCGTGTCCTCCCTGACAACCTCCAACTGGGACGGGATCACCACACTCAGCAACCCCAATCCTACATAATGAGCAAATTCAGCCGGTCTCGTAGTTACCAAGTTCCGCTATAGTTAAGTTATAGAGTAAAAAGTTGTAAAGCGCTCCAAAGGGACTGTTTACCTCAGCCATGGGTCAGAGAGTCCCTTGGCAGCGAGTCTCTTCTGAATGGCAACCAGTTTAGGAACATTTTCCACTTTGTAAATGGAGTAGTCGGGTACCACGTATGGAGGACCGTGTCCATGTCCGTGACCATGACCATCCCCTCCCATTGTCTATAACAAAAACAACTTATTGTAATAATGAATAATTTGCACTTTGTTTTTTTGTACCACAACAGGCCAGGAGGTCCAATAATAGTGGTCAATTACATCACAGGACATTGGAAGCCTCACCCACTTACCTGGATCTGTTTTAAAGGTCTTGTGGCCTCTTTTCAGATCCGCACATTGCAAAAACATTTTTTTTTAGAGTTGTAATGAACGGGCTTAATAGGGTAGAATTATTTAGCCAGTATCGGACTTGTTTCTTCCGGTTTACAAACAAGGTAATGAACTAACATACCCTATCGCCGTAAGAATTGGGAAAATTAGAATGACGGTGACAGACAAATTGAAATTGGCGATAAAATTGAAAGCAGTGAATTTTTCATTCTTTTTTTACTGATAATATTTCATTGATCCCAAACTTTCAAAATTTTCCTTCTTTTAAAAAACACGCACTATCCTGGATTCAAACTAAAGATATTAACTCTTTTTTTCTATGATATATTTTGTTTCCCTTAAATAGTAAGGAATATTTCAATGTTTTTTTAATATTTTCTATTTCCTTTTTAATTACTATAAAATAAAAAAGTACCTTATAATATTTTACAGAATATTTCCTTTTCTCTTTCTTATATTAAAAAAAAAAATCATACCGGTCTATTTTTAATAGGAGCAAAAATTCATAAACATTTCTTGTATACCCACAAACAGGCCATGCTTTTGTGGGATTTTTGTTTACTATTTTTACTATTAATATGTATTTCATTGCTATGTAATTATGCTTTATTTTGTGAATACTCTGTTTTACCTCTTGTGTATATTGTAAAAAAAAAACAAAAAAAAAAAAAAAAATGTTAACTCAAAAAATGAAAAGTGCAAATCTTTTGTAAACAAATAATTTTTAATAAAAAAATTATATATTTACATCACAGGATGCCCAAGCTTTAGAAAAATCATAATTAATTTTCGTGTTCTCACCGGGAATCCAACCCCAAACCTTCCGTGTGTGTCATGTGCCAGCCATTACACAATGGGAGCATTTTAGTGGTTAACTTAAAAATATCATTATCATTCTCTATCCGGCACTGGACTGATACACCAATCACTGCATATCATTTTTGTTACATGAAGGCAAGGAAATCAGTCGTAAGCTTTAAGTGCCAGAATTATGGTTTTAATAAACACAGAACTGAAATCTTCATAAATACTTTCAGAATGTTCTATTCACGGTGGACAACGACCGCTATTAAGAAATTAGTCATTACGGAAGGAGAGAAATATGATATTCTAGGCAGTTAAGAGGGTTATACACTGACTTCGGCTATATGTAACTAAGAATTTTGAGTCAATAACTCTAAGATTTTGACTCTGACGAGATGCCTATCTATTTAGAATCTAATACATGTCTAGGAAGATTTAGACGTACTAAAAATATTGTTCATAAAATATCTGGTAAAAAGAAAGAATATAATAATTTAATTTGGGAAGAAATGTTATTTTGACGTTTGGTGACATTACATAATATTTTTTTTAGATTTCAGGACAACTTGTGAAAATACTATTATGTATATGTAATTTTAATAAGGTATTTACTCACGTTTTTGGTTTATTGCGATTAAAATAAATGATAAATTTTAGAATCTGGCAAATTAGCGCACGGTGTGAGGTATTAATTCACGATTATTTTATCTATGGTAGAAGAGAAGTGACAGAACAGAAATATCCGAACGCCTAGATACAACATTCTGATCGATACGAGTGAAAACGGGGTTTGAAGTACAATACAAAGATATTTAAATGTATTAGTAATGTTTCCAAACCACAGTAAAACATTTTATTATAACTATAATTATTTATTGAGATAATTATTTACATTTTACACAATAACATCCTCGAAAAAATGAAATATGTTGAAAGAGATAATTACTGTCGTATGTTTCAACTACATTAGTAAACCACCTGAATATTTTACAGAATAAACTTTCTTAGAAAACCTTTGTAAAAATGAAGTTTATCCTGACAAAAGTTTGTTTGTATGGTAGTTTTTTGATTTTTCAACGAAATTTCAATCCTTCATTAAAATTATTTATTTTGTGTATCTTGATCATTTTGTTACGTGAAAGTATGACGATTAGTTTTACGCTTCAGGTAGATCCAGGGACTATGAAATATTCTAGTGTTGAAATACCTTTTTCAATTAGTATTTCATGTCAACCATGTCGTAAATCAAACCCAAAATCTTTTGCATGGTAGGCAAACGCGCTGTCCACTACACCACGAGGCCGAAAAACATAACATACACTTTGTAAAATTTATAAATTAGCTTTTAACGCCCATGAAATCTATAAACATTTGTTTTAAATCGCTCATTTACAAGGTCATCACAGTAATCAATTCCATAATTTATTTCACATCAAATCTTTGAATAATTAAAGCAGCAAAGTGATTTTAAAATATAGTAAAATGGTTATTCGTTGGATTTCGGTAAAATAATTAAAGAACCACTTTAAGGATTAAATTACTTAAGGATGCATAATGAAGTAAATAATGTACGTGATATAATAGATATATGCATTCCAGCAACGCAGCTTGCTTTCAAGCAATTAATAATAGGTAAATGTATAAAAAATAGATTGTATGCACCTACATAAAGCAAAATATACATTTATTAAAAAAAATAAGAACATCATAAATACGAGGAGTTTTTCTTATTTTTAAGTTATGTAATAAATATTGGAGGAAGAAGGCAAAAATGTATGATTTTTACAATACCAAGTTTACAATGTTTTGTTATTTTTTTTACTCAAGATCATTGGAAATCGGTAACAACCACAACCATAATAAAGCTTGTTTTAGTGTTTTCTTAACTTTTCATGTATCTGCTTTTTAAAATTATTATTGTATATATAATTTGGTTTTTTTCAGGCGTTGAGAGATTACTAGTGGCAATAAGTTCACCATTTACCCATGTATGTTTTTGTTTCATTTTTCATTTTTATTGCATTGTATATTTATATTATGGTTAATAATTTTTTTAAACTATTATTATTGAACAAAAAAAATGTTTTCTGTACATGGTGTGAGCGTTCCTTTAGAATAAATAAATGCGAAGGGCGCATGCGCAAGCGGTGTTTGTGTAGATTGGGCGCTCACCGATCACTTTTCCTCTTGTCGTTAGTCGCTAGTGGCTAGCAGCTATTTCTGTGTATTTTGTTGTGACAAGTGGACTCGCTCCGGCTGTCAATAGTTCGCGCCGTTGTGAATGTGAGCGACTTTGCGAATCCCACACGTTTTATTACGTAAATTGTTCAGTGAAAATCAAGCGAAACATACAAAATGCACGTTTTTTACAGTGTGTGAAGTGGAAGTGATTATTTTCATTTACGAAGATGCGAAATAAAATACACGCATCCTCCGGTGCACATAATTGGACATTTGTCTCGATTATTCTGTTCGGATTACTCGTCGATGTCCTGGGGATTGTGTTAAAGGATATAGAAGATCTTCCTCTGGAGTGGAGCTCTCCTCGCTGGCGAGGTAACTAATTTATTCCATTTTAACAAATCGCGATTGTTACATTTTGATTTTGACAAGCCATCGATTCGGAGATTTTATTGTTTTCAATATTGACCGTAAACACTAAATAACCAATATGAAATCGACTAATCCTTGTATGTTTTATAAAAAGTTTTGCACGTTCTATTTGTCAGTTGGTTATTTTCTATTTTAGTCTGTAAATGTCAGAGGGCCTCTGTCATTGTTTACATTTTCCGCAAATATGTTTATTTTTAGTTTAACGAGTTATTGCCTTTTAATTTATTGAAGTATCAAAAAAGAATCACACTAAAAACGAGTTAATTGGTTTTTAAATTTGGTTAAATGATGGGCGACCTTGACTAGGAGCACATTTTAAGTTTTCTCAAATAAATTATCGTCCACGGATTCTATATTTAGAATATTTGGATGTCCCGTTGTTTCGTGTTCCCATAAAACTTGAAACTGTTACTAAACAAATATCTTTCAATGCGTAATAATAATAATGATAAATGAATCGTTTAAATCATGTTTAAACATATTACAACAGAGATTTTTAATTTAATTTAATTTATTTTGTTTCACAAACAATAAACAATACATGACATTGGTATAATTACCACAAATTGTTATTTTAGGTATTGTTCATCAATTATATGTGAACACAGCATGCACAAATAAAAAAGAAAAAAAAAAGTTTACAATAGATGTATTTTTTAAATTGGCTAGCTTAATTGAATTATTTGATTGTTATACAAGTGGACTTTTTTTAGTGTAAGTCTTTATAATCGATTTAAAAATTCACTAAGATAGACCGGATCTTGTCTTGAGGCAGTAATTTAATTTTTTTTTGACCTAGCTTTAATTTTATTTAGTTGTATTTTATTTTATTAGTGCCTGTATTTATTATAAGAAATTGTATTTACCATCGTTGAAATGGACTCCATAAGTCCGTCAAATAAATTAATAAGTTATTACAATAAATTATTACTTATAGGTTATTACAAATAACGAATTGGAAGAGTTGAGGAAATGTGAATGTTCAAACATGGGCATAATGGTGAATGTTACACAGTGTGTAAAGTGGCCACTTAAACCAGCCAATGACAGGTCATAAGCCCTGTAAATGCCTAGACTCCCATAATCACTTCTCAAAAATGTTTTCCCTCTCTGTTGAAATAAATTTAAATATTACAAATTATTTTACCTAACTAACAATGGTGACTATTTGATTTTATAAATTTCGTTACAGTTTTCCTATAATTATTTAATGTATCGTTAAAGATATCAATTTCAGCATTACTTTCTACATTATTATATAATCTTAACATACGTGATAATGCATAAAAGTGCGCCATATTGTTATTGAGATGAAGAACATAAAAAAATGGAATATCGAAGCTTAGGAATTTATAATGGAAAGTGAGTTTTACTAAAACAAGTAGAGGAATTTGTGTATCTGTGAAGTATGTTTACTAGGGATGGAATGACAGTGAAAGATATTAAAATGAGGGTGAGTGCCGGGTTGGCAAATAAATGTTTGTCGCAAGAGACAAAGTTAGCAGTCCACAATGGAGCCTGATGTATAGAAGCGAAGTATGGACTTAAATAGGGATGAAATTAGGTTGAATGCTGTCGAAATGCGATCTCTCAGGCGAATGTGTGGTAAAACTATGCACGATATATGCACAAATGTCGAGATCCGTACATTTTGTAAGGCTGAGATAAGCATTATCGACAAAATCAAGAAAGGAGCTCTGCGCTGGTTTCGACATGTAGAGCGAATGGACAGCGAAAGAACGGCTAAGAATATTTACAATGCGAATGTTGATGGGTGCAGAAATAGAGGAAGACCGAGAAAGACATGGCATGACCAAATCTAACAAATACTTGAAGATGGACATGTGAAAAGTCGGAATAATCGGCGCGCGTGCATGAGAAGATGTACGAATGTCAGGTCCGTTGATTACTTATTTATTTAGTCCTAAACAATATTCACAAACTGGTACGACCCTTAAATAAATTCTTCTTCATTCCCTTTCCGCACCTAATGGTGCATAGGGCACTGCATCGGTACACCAATCGCAGCGTATCTTGATCATTTTTGTTACATGAAGATAAGATGATGACTGATCACTGACCCGAAACCTCTTGCATGGCAGGCAAACGCGCTGACCACTACAACACGAGGCCGATTTTAATAATTTCAATTAATTTTAATTGTTCCAATAGTATGTATAGTACGACCACTAGTATTTTTCATTCTAAAAATAAAATAAAATTAATTGAAACTAAATAAATGATGGTGAAAAAAAATAACATTTTTACAGGAAAAATAATATAAAATCAATAATAAGTAAAATAAAATAAATATTTGAGGCGCTAACTCATGGGAGGGTCCGATGTCTTGCAGGGTACCCGCTGGCACAGCGCGGGTTTAAACTGTGTAACTCGGTTATAAGCTTAGACTATACCCTGTCTGCGTAATCTATAAGTGTGAAAGCACTACAATTGAACGTAGTTATACAGAAAGCAGCCAGCCATAGAAAAGTGAAACTGAGATAATAGCCATTTTTTTAAAAGAGTTAATTATAAAATCTACACAATTGTTTGAATGTGACGATATTTTTTTAATACAATGCTTGAAACGTAAATCAAAATTAATATATAAAATCAGCTTTAAAATTAAAAGAAAACTAAAATAAACCTAATTATTAACGACGTTCCTACAAGGTTACATAATTTTGCAAAAACGTTAGAGATAGGACAAATTGAACGTAGTCATACAGAAAGCAGCCAGCCATCGAAAAGTAAAACTGAGATAATAGTCATTTTGCGAAAAGAGTGAATTATAAAATCTACACAATAGTTTGAATGTTTTTGACTTTAACAAACGATAAACAATGAATACATAAGTTTTTTTTTTATATGTTACAAACAAGAATCCTATTGTGTATTTGACCAGTTTAAAAGATTTTTAAAGTACCGTAAGATTTTTCTAGTTTTGTGGGTGTTTTCTGCAAATTGAGAAATGCCGTTTTTGTGATCGACACCTTTTCGGGTGGTGATTAATACAGTTTTTTTTATTTGAAAGCGGTCTGGCTGTTTTTAGCAGAACATAGAATCGACCTTACTGCACCCGATAACATCAATATATCATTTTTACAAAATTGTGGACTGGCTGCTTTCTGCATAACTACGTTCAATTAATGATATGATTTTTTCAAGTTAAATAAACAAACCATCACGACGTTTCCCCTTAAGTAAGCAGTAAGCAGATAAGATAGAAAGCCATATCACCCTGTCTTTGTATTCAGATCTTACTTCCTCTACATTCATACATCTCGTGGACGCGCGCCGATCATTCCGAATTTTGATACGTCCATCTGCAAATATTTGTTGGGTTTGATCATGCCATGTCTTTCTCGGTCGTCCTCGATTTCTGCATTCATCAACATTCGCATCGTAAATCTTCAGACTGGTCTGAAGTCTGAAGATGCCCATTAGAGGGTGAAAGCGCTAATTGGTCGAATGTCGAAGTGGAAGTGTACCAAGTATTTTAAATTGGTAACTTATAAGATATTACGTTAAGATATTACATTATGTCGTTATTTTTTGAATATTTTTTATTAACTAATATAGTAGTTATTATCATCGGTATGTTTTCCAATTTATATTTTTGTTTAATTTCTTAATTACTCATTTTATATATTATAATGTGTATTTGTGGTTCAATTTTTATTATTATCGGTATGTTTTATAATTTATAATAATTGTGTCTCATTTATTTACTATTAATGGCATATTTTCTAATCTATTTTTATGATTCAATTTTTATTATTATTACTTGCATGTTTTCTAATTTAAATTTAAATTGATTTTTTATAATGTTATTATTATTCTTTGAACTTGTTAAGCATCATTTAATGAAATAAAAAATAAAAAAAAACACATGAAAAAAATAAGGTCCTTCCTAAACACAGGAATTTCCTAGCTAGTCGGGACCTGAAACAAATAAACTCCGTACATTTTAAAACTGTGAAATACTAAATAAATAAATAAATAAAGTAGTAATACTAGTAGTAATACTAGTAGTAGTAATACTAGTAGTAGTAATACTTTCAACTGAAAAAAATCGTGCGTTTTCGAGAAATTTCGCCTTACAATTAAATGCTCTAACTTTTGTCGCGTGTACAAAAACATTTTTACGTTATTTATTGTGTATGCAGATAATCGGTAGAATTCCATCATTCAATTTGGTATGTTTCCAAAATAAAACACTTGTATTGGATTTAATTCTACTTTTTAAAAAAATATATGTGACGCGTTTCGTCTTGTTAGGACTTTATCAAACTCATAGTTTTGTTTGATAACGTCCTAACAAGACGAAACGCGTCACATTTATTTTGGATACCTTACCAAACAACATTTTTAAATCCAAGTTTCCTTAGCACTGTAATTTCTCATTGAAATATCTGGGTAAGTTGTAAAAAACGCAAATATTTATTAAAAAAAAAAAACGCGGATTTTGGTATCGTAAAAATCAGAGATTTGCTCGAAAAACGAATGGACAGTGAACAGTTCTCAAACCGGAACATTGGTGCTAAACGGGTTATCTATCTTGGCATATATTCCTAGCTTCTTCCACATTCATACATCTTGTCATACATGCCCTTCGGTTCTGTCTGTTGTTGACATGACCTTACTTAAAATTTTGATTTATCTGATCATGCCACGTCTTCCTTGGTCGTCCTCGTCTCTCGTAACCGTTTAGTTTCGCCATTTATACTCGTTTTACCATTCTTTCGTCGTCCATTCGTTCTACGTGAATAAACCATCTCAGAGACCCTTTCTTAATCTTGTCAATTATACTTGACTCAGATTTACACTCTCGCATGATTTCATCATTCGTAACCCTGTCATACATTGATTTCCCAAACATTCGTCTAAGAGAACGCATTTCAACCGCGTTCACTCGGCTTTCATCCTTCCTTTGCCAGTTCCATGTTTCACTTCCATACATAAGTGTTGGGACTAAAACTCCGTTGTGCACTGCCAGTTTAGCTTCGATCGACATATTTTTATTAGCAATTACTGTGCTTAGTGGTCCGTTCATTTTGTTGCTCGCATTCACTCTCCTTTCAACATCCTTTTCTACTCTTCCACCTCTTGAAAACATGCTTCCCAGATACACAAATTCTTCTACTTGTTCGAGACATTCGTTTTTTAATAAATTAACAATTAAATTTACCAATACCTAAGTCTATAAAATAACACAACGTGATACTTGCATATATCAGTCCAAAACATTTTATTTTGATTTAAAAAAAACGTAAACCGATAATAAATAACCGATTCTTATCATTGTTGTTCTGCACGTTTTAATATATCGTTTCTGTTTCAATGATGATTAAATGTGTTATATAACCTCCATTGATAGCGTATACTTGTTCTTGCTTAAAGTTATCAACATGTTATATTGGTAAAGGCCGTAATAAAGAGAGGAAAAAGACTAGAATCTTTAACGAAACCTAAATGGTGTTATAACTGGTCCCAGAATGTTGAAATATTTCGAAATGTCGCGGTATAAAAGCAGAACCTGCCCAAGTATGCACCGGCGTTGCATTCGTGTTTTTATTTTGCAAGTCAAATTTAAGATGGTCGAAAATCATGTTTTCGTCTAGTTTTCAAAGTATCTATCTATTGTATGTTAAAATTGAGGGTATTATTTGCAAACACGACTCGTTCGAATATACTTGTATTGGAACCTGGAACGAGCCGTTTTTGCAAATAATTTCCTCAATGGGGTATTATCACTCGGGAGGAATATCGGATTTAACCTACTCTACAATTAAAAGATTTTTAAAGATTCTCCTAGTGTTTATATAAACCCTTATAATTAATATTTTCATTCATTATTTTCGTTTCGAAAATAAGGTCTTTCGAAAACGATCGTTTCTCAAGTTGGTATTAAATTTTGTCACAAAAGTTCACGAGTAATGCATTCATTTTAATGCTGGCAATGCCATAGGCCACAGATAGAAATATAAGGAGAGTTGTCTATGCATATTATCTTAAGCCCCCCCCCTTACCCACTCCACACTCCAGTTTCAGGCACTGACTTACATCTTATATCTCGAATTTTTTTTTTATTATATGGTTTTCAAGCTCTTCTATATATCAATTTATTATGATAATGATAAATTGAATTATCAATTTATCAAGAAAATTATAAATCACAACTCGTAGCGTTTGATAAGTGACAGGACGCCGAAAATATAAACAAACGACACATAGAAAAAGAAAGCTATCTACAATACTCTAAAAAACCATAGAAATTGATAAAAACAATCCGATGACGTCACAAAACATCCGAAGACGTCATACTTGATGACGTCACGAATTGTTTGTTTTTGGCACCATTCAAATTACTAGAATTTAATCCTTTATTTTTCCCTGATTTCTTAACAGATTTTAATAAGAATAGTACCGATCGGCTTGTGATTTTGTAAATTAATTTATTAGCTAATAAAAAAAATCCATGATAATTTCCCATTGAAGACCTTCTTTCAAAAACTATATATCACCTGTCACTGAACTTCTCCTAAACGGCTTAACCGATTTACATGCGGTTTTCAGTGAAATGTAGATCTTTGCGATGCGCGTGTTCGTATCTATAAAATCTTCAATTTAATCTGTAAAAAAAAGTTAGGAGGGTAAATGTTTTATTCATCGATCTACCAGGGTTGCTTTCGACGAGAATGCGTTTCAACTTTTTTCGTTTAAACATACAAACTGATCTCTTTCACTAGACGAGCATTTGGATTGATTTATTTATACATTCATGCAAATATATATGTATTACAAAACAACAATAATAACGTATCCCCTAACTCTGTGAGGCCAAATCATATACCCGATTATCTGCATCAATTAGTTTAAATGAACAGAAAATATCCGTTAATGAACATTATTCTACTATGCAGCGCCGCTATCACTTATTGATATTCGATCTTGTAAATTGTAAGGGATACAGAACAATTTCTCTAGTATCTGCTCAAGCTGTGGGTGCTTTTATCTATTTATTTAACTTTTGTACATAATGTTATTTGTACATTGGCGGGCTTATTGCCAAATGGCAATTTCTTCCAACCAACCAATAAAATAAAAGTTTTATTTTTATAATTCAAGTTACAGAACATATGCAATAGAAAAAAAATATTTAAAAGCTAAAGATATATATAAATAAAAATAAACGTATTAAATTACCTTCAATCAAAACTTTCCTTTCCTCTTTTTTCCTTTTTCTCATTACTCAATGGGAAAAAGGAAAAAAGAGGAAAGAGGAAAGGAGGAGAGATTAAGGAAGAGAAAGGAGATGTTTCTTCAGTTATTAAATTACCACCCGTGTAAGGAAAAACGACTTGATTTATTGGGTCCACGTGTAGTATTTAGTGAGCACGATAAAAATAAAAAAGGAATTAATTCATTAGTTACGTAAACCTTGACGAAGAAGCTTGTTTGCTCTGAAACCGGTCGGTGGAACATAACAATTATTGGTTAAAAACAAAGTTGTTTTATTTATTTTATGAAATCTTAATTGTTTAACTGCTGATCTTGGCTCTTATGGCTTATGAGTTGGCCGACCACTGCTCTATGATAACTGATAAAATCTGACATGGGCACTTCTAGTGTTAAACTCCCGATTTATTGTACAAATAAAAACCGGTTTCCTATCATTTGTAATAATTGCTATTGCTATTGTTGTCATTTGGTACATTTATTAGGAGCTAAGAAAGATATAACAAAAATACTTATTATTTACATTATTTTGAGTTTCTCCAAATGTTAGTAGACAAAGACTGGATTTCACCCCTAGGGAGTCATTTAGATAAACAAAGTACAACAGGGGTGGAGAAGATTTTAGAGAAGGGAGTATGAAAGTCTAGGCATTTACAGGGCTTATGACCCGTCGTTGGATGGTTCAAGTGGCCACTTTACGCACTGTGTAACATTCATCATTTTGCCTATGTTTGAACATCCAACAACAACAACAAACCATCACGCCGTTTCCCCGTAAGGGTAGGCAGAGAGGATAGAACGCCACATCACTCTATCTTTGCATACAGATCTCGCTTCCTCTACACACACATTCGACAGCATTCAGTCTATTTTCATCCCTTTTTTTCTACGTCCATACTTCGCTCCCATACATAAGGGTCGGGACCAGAACTCCGTTGTGAACTGCTAATTTTGCCTCTTGTGACAACATTTATTTGCCGTGGTTGATTTAAGTGCACCGTTCATTCTGTTCCCGGCACTCACCCTTCTTTCAATATCTTTCTCAATCATTCCATCCTTAGTAAACATACTTCCCAGATACACAAATTCCTCTACTTTTGAACATCATATTTCCATATTTCATCCATGTTTCTTCAATTTTGTTTGAACAAAAGTTTGAACATCCACATTTCTTCAATTCTTCCATCTGTCGATTTTAGTGAAGTTAAATAGCTAAAACCTTTATCGTTGTGAAGAGATTCATCTGATCGAATTAATTTACATACTAGGCAACGCCTGAAAACGATTTTCCAATTTTAAAGAAGAAGTTTAAAAATTGGACTTATAGAGCAAACATAATTTTCGTTAGTGTTTATTTTATGTTTAAGCAAATAGTACATTGGTTCTATTTCAGTAATTTGGTAAAACAGCGATGATCTAATTACATCAAAATAATCATATCGTATATATCTTAGTTTATCGCAGGAGGCTAGACTAGCAGTTTACAATGGAGTTCTAGTGCCAACTCTAATGTATGGGAGCGAAGTGTGGAATTAGAAAAATGATGATGAAAGTAGGTTAAATGCTGTCGAAATGCGATCCCTCGGGCGAATTTGTGGTAAAACGACGCATGATAGGTGCTATTTTTTATTTAATTTCAATTTATTTAATTTTATTTTTAGAATGAAAAAAACTATTGTATTGAAGTGGTCGTACTATACATACTATTGTACCAATTAAAATTAATAAAAACTTTTAAAATCGGCCTCATGTTCTAGTGGTCAGCGCGTTTGCCTGCCATGCAAGAGGTTTCGGGTCAGTGATCAGTCATTATCTAACAAAAATGATCAAGATACGCTGCGATTGGTGTACCGATGCAATTTCGCCGCGCGCATTCGTGATGTCGCCGCGTAATGTTGCACGATGGGGAAAAATATAATTATAACACAAATGTAAGGTTAAGAAAAGTAATCTGTTAACTTCTCTTAAAATTTATTGTGCACGCGGAAATATTGATTGACACAACAGAGTAGATAAGTAAAGGGTCATTTAATAAAAGTAACTGAATTCATGAACTTTAAACTTAAAATATAAAACAAATTTTATTTGACATAAAACGGATATTTTTATATCATGTTAAATAATATTAGATGTTTTGAAGATAATGTCTATCAAATGTCCACCACTAAGTTGTTTAATCCGAGGTCCAATTTTCATTATTTCTCTTATTAGATGAGCAAAGTAGGGTAACAAAATTTACTACTCTGGCAACACTAACGAAATTTCCTTTTTGTTTCTTCGACAATCTGACCGATGGAAAAATAATTCAATTTTTAAGTAATGCATTTGCTACTTAAACATTCGTTTGCTAATTACACATGAAATGTGATACCATCCTGTTTCTTTAAGATCCTGGGTGTATTTCTACACTTTAAAAGGACACAACACGGCATAGTTAAATTCAAATCAGGAGTTGTGTACTGAGCGACATCTACAAAGAAACTAATGGGTCGAAACGTAAACCTACTTATTTATAACTAGTTGAGTTGCCTTCCATTTGATGTGCTTATGCAGTTTCTGGACTATTCTTAATTCTATGTACATATTTTTTTTTTTTTTTTAACATAAACGGCAAATCTGCCTTTTACAAAAATTTATAATACTAACATATTTGGCTTAATATATTTTTTTAAAAAAACATAAATTTACCCAAGATTTATAAAAAAAATCAAACCTAAAAATTATACAAGATTTATATTTAAAAAAATAACCTAAAAATTACACAGCATTTTCAGAAGAAAGTTTAAACAATTTAAGAATAAATTAATGTAAAAAACAAAATTAAATAATAACACATTCTAATGTAATACAATAAGAATAAGTACAATCAATAAGAATAGAAGATAGAAGAATAATTACAATCATAAGTAAAAACTGTACATATTATATAAAATGCATTAATAAATAAATATAATTACCATTTACCATCTTTAAAAAGTTCAAAAGGTTTGTTCCATAGGAATAATACCCTACACTGAATATATCAGATACGTGGGAATAACTATTGCCGAGTTCACGAAGTCTGTTTAATACGGCATTACAAGTATACACTGTCCGTGAATTGTTGCTACAAAACGGTGGCACCTGTCAAGTCATTCTTCCAGGCACCCTGAAGTTGATGAGAGATTCAGGGCAATCCCATATTGAATTTACAATTTTGAATACATTTAAAAGGTCTATAATTTTTCTTCTATCGTTAAGTTTTAACAAATTTAATGTTTTTAGTAAAAAATCGTATATATTTAGATATTGTAGATGTTTTTTTAGCATTTGCAATGCACGATTTGTCGCCCAACTAGACAACGGTCTGTTCTTGTGAATCAAATTGTGAATTTATTGGTTTGCAACGGAACTTCGTAATAATTAAGATATACGAACAAATAAATGACCTAAGCATCAAGGAGAAATTATAGTTAATTCGCACGGTACTGTATTTCTAACGGCCCGTTACACCGAACAAGTTAAATTGGTGTTATCAAATTACAACATAGATAAAGAAAATTTCTGACAAGGAAGTGTGGAAGTCTAGGCATTTACTGGGCCTATGACCTGTCATTGGCTGGTTCTGGATCTATTCACACACATGATGTTATGTTTATCCGCCCGGACACGGGAATAAAAAAGCTATGCTTATTGCTTTTTCAATCCTTCCTTTAATTACATATCATTACTGACAGCAAATTATTCATTATGAACTTTTGTTCGTATTATTTTATTTAAATCACAAATGAATATTCAAATCCTGACAGACTTCTGACCTTTTCATTGAAGATAATACACTTTTATCGACAAAAGAAAAGGCATCTATTTGTATTTTTATAAAATTATTCAGCATAAAATAAATACGCATTGCAATTCGTATCAGCATGTATTCGATCAACACTAAACTATTAACTTTAGATAAAATACAGGGCCCGCATTACAATATGAAGTTAACATCAAATGTATGTATGTATGTATCAGTAGCGTGCCTAGGGTTTACGAGTAAGGCAAGCCCATATATATATTTTTTAAATTCACATGTGGTGTAATTCTCTGACAGCCTCATAGTATAGTGGCCAGCGCATTGAACTACCATGTAAAAGGTCTCGGGCTCGATTCCCGACATGATTGATATGAAATATTTATTTAAAAAGGTGTTTTTACACTAGAATGTGTCATAGTCCCTGGACTGGTACTTGAAGCGTAAGACTGATCATCTTACCTTTATGTAGCAAAAATGATCAAGATACACTGCGATTGCAGTACTCTATGCACCATTTGGTGCGGAAAAAGAAATGATGATGAATTCATTTGTGTGAAAACATGATGTGAGCTTTCTTCACTACAGTTGTACAGTCTACAAAGCATCCAAAAGGCATATTATGAAGAATAACAATATTTTTTTTTAATATGCATAGGATAATCTTTCTGAGGTCGTTTAAATAAACGAAATCAATAAAACACAATATTATTTTATATAAAGGAATTCCTCAGATATCAACCATTACCAATAAGTAACATCAATATAATATGGCGTGCGTAGAGTTGAATAATAGTCATCGGAACCCATAGATACATAAATATAAATTATAATTGATAGAAGATATAGAAAAAAGGAAAGTAGATAGGCAAATAAAAAAGAAACGTCGGCCATCTCCGAATTCATTTTATATATGACGTTTGCACAAAATGAAGTAAATTATCGTAAATTTTAACCAGTACGGGTCTTTATACAATTAAAATAAAAAAAACCGTTTAAAATTATCAAATTCCGTAAAAAAGAGCATAATAAACAATCGTAAAGTTTGTTCGATACGAAATACGAGAGGCGCTCTCTGCCAACTTTACCCTAAAGAAGCTGGCTTCAGATTCCCATATAAAACTCAACATATACAGACAAACATTTGATGAGTTTACTGTTTGCATCACATGCGAGTTGCACCGTGAAATAAGCCCCATAAGAAGCCCACGTGCGTGAGCAAGATAAGAAGACATAGTGTCGTTCGCGCACACAGATTTCATGCGGTTCGGATCTCGGGATGCAAACAATACCAACGTCGAACAGATCTCTAATTCTCATGCGGCGCGAAATTTAAACAACGAAATGAATTATTTTTAAGCGTTTGGTTCAGATTTGATTATTTTGAAATAAAATTAATAGGCAAGCCCGGCTTATGGGCTTCTATGGAAATACCGCCACTGGTATGTATCTATCTTGCCACTTAATCGCATCGCCTCGGATGTCGACATATTTCACGACAGTGGGCCTTCCCTTAGGAAAGCACTTTCTAACTTTTAATTTTTCTTTTTACATTTTGTTATATTATTTTAATAACATAACTATCTACTGTAATTTGTGATCTATTATTGTATCTAGAATGAATTGGGTCTTTTTTCTGTAATGT
This sequence comes from Micrasema longulum, assembly GCF_059751315.1. NCBI lineage: Eukaryota > Metazoa > Arthropoda > Insecta > Trichoptera > Brachycentridae > Micrasema > Micrasema longulum. The sequence goes on along the minus strand of NW_028277865.1, from coordinate 171,666 downwards.
TCTTAATATCTGAATAAATAAAGGAAATGAAATGAAGTATCTTCAATTTTTTCTACAAAGTAAAATTAATAACCGACATCTACTGAAGAAATATTCCACAAATCGCAACTTATGACACCAAAGCTAAAACGCTAAATCAATACTCGCTTACAGATTGCAAAACTATTTTAACTCAAACGAAAGACATAACCCCAACAATACAACACATGCAAATAATATAATCACTAGATTCTCAACACAAAGACAACTTAAATAAATACAAACTAATACTACTTTCGGACAAAGGTATTTTGAGTATTATGCAATTAAAATCTATAACCTACTTCCACTGTTCATTAAAACAATTAGTAACGAGAAAATGTTCAAAAAGGCTTAAAAAAAAGAGAGCTGGGTAGAAGTAAAATGGATTGTCTTATTCGCCCAAACCAATTTTGAATCACCTTCTCCGCAAATGTATAGTTTATGTTATTGATTTGTTATTAATACGATTATTGTAATGGTATCTACGCAGGTCTACCAATGAATGAAATGACTCGCCTACAGTCTGTATTGAATGCCGCAGCGAGACTTAATTTTGGAATCTCTAAGTTCAGTCATATCACTCCACTACTTCGGGAACTACACTTGCTACGTTTTCCACAGATGGTGGAATACAAACTCTGTTGGCTTATGTATAAGGCACTGCACAACTCTGCTCCAGAATATCTAAGAGAACTCTGCATTCCAGATGAACTAGCTGACAGACGTCTTGCGCTTAGATCAGCTTCATCTACGTCGAAAGGAAAAGTTATTATTAATGCAAACAGCGCACTAAATTCGGCGAACGCGCATTTGCGGTCGCAGGCCCTACGCCATGGAATGCTCTCCCAGCATAGGTCCGAAACTGTGAGAGTGAAGTGATGTTTCGGAAGAAACTTAAAACCCACTTGTTCTCTTAATCATTTGAATAAATCCTTAGCATGTGGTAACAAAATGCATTATTTTTCTTAAATTAAAAAGATAAAATTAAATTTTTATCTTTATATAATCACTTTGTAAAGCGCGCTTGAGGTATTATATTACGAAAATGGCGTTCTATAAGTTATCCATAATAATAATAATAATGTTTTTGTTATTTTTTGTGCGTTTTATAATATTAATAAATGAAATGTAAACATAATTACCTGGTGTATAAAACTGTCTGAACATTTTGTTAATTATCTCTGTATATTAAGTCTTCTTTGCATATTCTCACATGTAAAAATATTTTAAAATATATATGTATATATATTGTTAAGTGTACTCGGCACGGGTAACCCCAGTGAGGTCACATTATTTTTATTATCAATCTTTGTTTAAAATGGATAAAAATGAATTTAAAAAAAAATGATTATATTTTATTATAGTCCTTAAAATGTAACATGATTAGAATGACAGTTGTCAGAAAAAGTGACGATATTTTTTTAATACAAGGCTTGAAACATAAATCAAAATTAATGTATAAAATTAAAACAAAACTAAAATAAACCTAATTATTAACGACGTTCCTACAAGGTTCATTTTGCAAAAACGTTAGAGATAGGACAAATTGATCGTAGTTATACAGAAAGCAGCCAGCCATAGAAAAGTGAAACTGAGATAATAGTCATTTTGTGAAAAGAGTGAATTATAAAATCTACACAATACTTTGAATGTTTTTGACTTTAACAAACGATAAACAATGAATACATAAGTTTTTTTTTTTATATGTTACAAACAAGAATCCTATTGTGTATTTGACCAGTTTAAAAGATTTTTAAAGTACCATAAGATTTTCTAGTTTTGTGGGTGTTTTCTGCAAATTGAGAAATGCTGTTTTTGTGATCGACGCCTTTTTCCGGAGGTGATTAATACAGTTTTTTATATGAAAGCGGTCTGGCTGTTTTTAGCAGAACATAGAATTGACCTTACTGCACCCGATGACATCAATATCTTATTTTTCCGAAATTGTGGACTACGTTCAATTGATCAATGTAAATTGATCGAATAAAAAAATAATTCATTCCATGTTGTTCATGAAAAGGGTATAAATGTCTCATTTTTTGGTGAATAATTGTGTTAAACACACTATATAAGGCTTGTTTTTGTGTTTTTTTTATCAATTTTCGGAAACAGAGTTTTATGATTGCATGAAATAACTGATAAAATCGATTTGACAGTGATTAGTAATTTCCCATCACTAATGAAATTAGTTTGACAGCTGTCATTCTAATCAAGCCATATTTTAAGGACCATAGATGTGCGATATGTAGGACACTGGGACTTATTCCTCTGAGACGGTGAGCCCGGCATAAATCGAATTACCGAAATTGCCCGGCAAATCTGCTGGGAGATATATTAACTCTCTTAGATTAGGAGCAACGTTCCGATTTTTTGTCCGTAACGTTTTATTGACTAGAATAAAAATACTAGCACGCCGAGTCAAAGGCGAACCCGGGTACATTCAACTGTGCCGATTTTTTGTCGATATAAGAAGGCCTGCATTGAAAGGGGGATCTCGAAGGCCGGCCTAACTAAGTATCCAATAAATCCAAGTAATGTTAGCCCTTTCGACCGGGGTGTTCATCCAAATATACTTACACGAAATCTTAGGTTTGTTTACCCCGAAATTAAAAAGCGGCGAGTTTATTTTTTAATTGCTGGGTCCGTATTCTAAAGGGAAGTTAAAATTTATCCTCAAGTTCATCTACAAAGTATATTTATTTATTTATATTTGTATAATTTATATAGCGCCGTTTTTGTGAAAATCACCTCAAGGGCGCTGTACAATAAATAAATATCCCACTACGTTTTGCAGCTACAGAGCGCATAAACGGTTGGGATTCTTGTTCCTCGTCTCCAATTATGATATACAGGAGCTAGATTACAGCACGTCTTGCAGCTACAGAGCGCATAGACAATAAGAAATCTAGCCCCTTTTCCACATTTTTTATTTGACAATAAAGTTTAGAGATTTAGTGAAGGAAAATACATTTTTGGCTAATTTTTTTGTAAAATAATAGAAGAGAATACATTATTGACTAATTTGCTGTAAAATAATGAAGTAGAATACGTTATTAACTAATTTGTTGTAAAATAATTAAGGAAAATACATTATTGGCTAATTTGTTGTAAAATAATAGAAGAGAATACATTATTGAATATTTTTTTTTTAAATAATGAAATAGAATACGTTATTAACTAATTTGTTGTAAAATAATGAAGGAAAAAACATTATTGACTAATTTGTTGTAAAATAGTGAAGGAGAATACATTATTGACCAATTTGTTGTAAAATAATGCCGGAAAACACATTATTGACTAATTTGTTGTAAAATAGTGAAGGAGAATATATTATTGACCAATTTGTTGTAAAATAATGCAGGAAAACACATTATTGACTAATTTGTTGTAAAATAGTGAAGGAGAATACATTATTGACTAATTTGTTGTAAAATTATGATTGAATTGTCGGTTGACAGGTAAAACTCAGTATGTAGAGATTTACTTTAGAGTGATTTTGTCACTAAATTACCTATATATTTTCTAACAATGTCATCTATGAAAAGATCACTAAGCCCATTTAGTGATCTCAAACAACTGTTTATTATAGTATAACTCACTCACCCACTACAGTTTTGCTAGTGATTGTTGAAAAATATAGATCATGGAGATATAAAGTGGGCGGCCTCCGTGGTGTAGTGGTCAAGACGCTTGACTCACGCACGGAAGGTTCCGGGTTCGATTCCCGGTGAGAACACAAACATTAAATTGTGATTTTTCTCAAGCCTGGGTGCTCTGTGATGTAATTCACCACTGTAATTAGGCCTCCTGGCCTGTTGTGGTGCAAAAAAAATGTAAAAAAAAAAAAAAGTTATTTTATCATAAATCTGTACTTAATGAGTTTTACATGTCAACCGACAATATATTTTAAGATAATAACCCACGTTTCACGAGCGTTGACGATTTATTGTCAGTTTGAGACCCAGTGTTGATTGAAAATGTTCGTTGAATAATTTCTACAGTATAACAGATAAAAAATATTAAAAGCGAACATTTTCAAATAATTCCTTTTGTACATACGGAGTGCAAAATATTATGTTTATTTCCACTTTAATTTATTCAGGTCTGAAGAGGTTAACACGTTAAAACGCCTGACATGAAAATATGAGCTTTTATAATTTATGTACGCTGGAATAATGGAAAATGAAAAAAATATTCCCGTTAACCTTTGCCAACGTATGTAATATTAAGTATGTACATGTATTTTTAAGAAACGCTTGAAATATTTTTATGCATACATATATGCTTAGAACCCTAATTTTCCACCATTTTATTCCTTTTCTTTCCTGGATCCACTTCCACTCTCCTCCCAAACTCCTTACCCGATCTCACATCGTATCCATTCATTTCCTGTGTCGTTCTCGCTGTATCCTTCCAAACTCCGTACCTGATTCTACAAGCATTGAAAATTACGGAGCCAAGACATTAAGTGTTGGTACATCATCTATGTTTTTTTAATAAAAAAATATTAACACCATTTTGAACTATTTTTCAACGGATCAAGTTTCTAAAACATCTCTTCCTTATTCCAAGATAAAAATTGCTTAAAACATTTTACAATTACTATAGTCCTTAAAATATAGCTTGATTAAATTGACAGCTGCCAAACTAATGTCACTAGTGATGGGAAATTATTGATCACCGATTATGATGATCTGACATTATAACGGCGGTAGACTCTGGTAATCTAGTGTTGTTGGCTCTTTTGGACACGAGTGCTGCATTTGATACTGTAGACCATAACATTTTGCTTGAACGTCTGGAAAAAACTTATGGTATCCGTGATCAGGCACATATGTAATTCAATTCATATCTTAATGAAAGAGAATATGCAATTGTGTTCAAGGGTAATAGCTCATCTAACTTTAAGGTGTTTACTAGAGTACCCCAAGGATCAGTACTTGGACCACTCCTCTATCTCCTGGACACCAAAGATATAGAGAATATTATCAAAGAATGTGGATTGTAGTCTCACTGCTATGCAGATGATACGCAGATTTATTTTTACTGTAAACCGAGCGAGAGAAATGTCCTTGTTGATCTGATTAATGGATGCATTGAGAAAATGGGAAACTGGATGGCTGAAAAAAGATTAACACTTAATTCATCTAAAACGGAACAATTATGGATGGCTTCAGCCAGACGACAGAATTTGATTCAAGATACGGCACTACCCGATGTGAGAAGTACCGCTTTACCCACTGTTAAACTACTGGGAGTCATCCTTAATTCTGACCTTTCTCTTGACGCTCAAATTCGTAGAACAATAAGTTCATGCTTTTACCAGCTGAGACAGATTAAATGCATACGCAAAAATTTGACAGTTGATGCCGCCCGTCAATTACTAAATGCGTTTGTAGTGTCTAGAGTCGATTATTGTAATGGTATCTACGCAGGTCTACCGATGAATAAAATGACTCGCCTACAGGCTGTATTAAATGCCGCAGCGAGACTTATTTTTGGAATCTCTAAATTCAGTCATATCACTCCACTACTTCGGGAACTACACTGGCTACGTTTTCTACAGAGGGTGGAATACAAACTCTGTTGGCTTATGTATAAGGCACTGCACAACTCTGCTCCAGAATATCTAAGAGAACTCTGCATTCAAGATAAACTAGCTGACAGACGTCTTGCGCTTAGATCAGCTTCATCTACGTCGAAAGGAGAAGTTATTGTACCTTTACGCAAACAGCGCACTAAATTCGGCGAACTTGCATTTGCGGTCGCAGGGCCTATGGCATGGAATGCTCTCCCAGCAGAAATCCGAAACTGTGAGAGTGAAGTGATGTTTCGGAAGAAACTTAAAACCCACTTGTTCTCTTAATCATTTGAATAAATTCTTAGCATGTGGTGGAAAAGTAGTATGAAAAAGTAAATTATTTTTCTTAAATTAAAAAGTTAAAGTTTAAATTAAATTTATATCTTTATAAAATCACTTTGTAAAGCGCCCTTGAGGTATTATATCACGATAATGGCGCTATATAAGTTTTCCATAATTATTATTATTATTATGAACCGGCAAAATCGATTTTATCAGTTTTTTCGTGCAAACATGAAACCCTGTTTCCGAAAATTGAAATAAAAACACAAAAACAACCGTATTATAGTGTGTTTAAGACAATTATTTACCAAAAAATGAGACATAAAATTCTTTTTTTCATGAATAACAACAAATGTTTTTTTTATTCGATCGATTTACGTTGATCAATTTGTCTCATCTCTAACATTTTTGAAAAATGACGTAACCTTGTAAGAACGTCATTAATAATTAGGTTCATTTTAGTTTTAAAGCTGATTTTATATAATTATGTTGATTTATATGTCAAGCTTTGTATTAAAAAAATAAATGAACACGCCAGATACGAATGATTTTTCGTGTGTCAATATAAATCACTACTTAGACGTTACTACAAAGTTATGTCCTCACTTTTGCTCACAACTGTCATTCTAACCAAGCTATATTTTAAGGACTATAAGAAAAATGGCCTGAAATTAGCCATTTACCGTACATTCACGGAGACTGGACCGCTATGCACGTGCAAACCACGAGCCCACTGCGTGATATCGCACGATTGGCCCATTTCACACCACGGCAAAACTCTACACGGAATGATAAAATATAATACGGTGGATCGATATTTATTGTTTTACAATGACTTATTTATATAATTCCTGGCAAACGCAATAACCAGTAAATCTTAAGACCGCCTAATCTCCAGTCGATTTCCTTTTGCAGGAATTTTTATTTTATTTTTAAGTCGACCCTGAAAATGAATACATAGGATGTGGTATCGGGTAAAGAATTAGGAAGGAGACGGAAAAAGATCCGGGAAAGGAATGCATGGGATGTGGGATCGGGTAAAGAATTTGGGAGGAGACGGAAGAGGATCCAGGAAAGGAATGCATGGGATGTGGGATCAGATAAGGAGTTTGGGAGGAGATAGTAGGTCGACCCTGAAAATGAGTGCATAGGATTTGGGATCGGATAAAGAATTTGGAAGGAGATGGAAGAGGATTCAGAATGCATACGATGTAGGATCGAATAAGGAGTTTGGGAGGAGACAGCAAGTCGACACTGAAAATGAATACTTAGAGGTTAAGGAGTTAGGAAGGAGACAGTATACAAAAATATCATAAAATGATTGTTTTAATAATAAACACATAACTAGACGTAATACAATTCCAACATAAAATTAAACAAACACTATCAGAAAAAAAAATTAAAGCCTGGTAGTGCTTTTTAAATAAAGAAACGGGATTCATATAGTATATACTGAATCATATTTTTTTGTATGTTCCCTAATGACTGGGAGGGAAAAATTCTCTCAATTTTTTTCACGTACAAGCTTTTTGATAAATTCTGTTAATATTTTGTTGTGTTTAAACACAACTTTTTTATTTGTTTATTATCGCCCGAAGGGCTTTTACATAATATATTTATTTATTTCATTTAAAAAAAATACGATTAAATTATTTTTTTTATTTTTATATCGTTAGATCCATTTTTACAGATGATCGAGAATAGTGTTTAGCCATATTTGCAAGTAGGTGTATGAGTACTCTGTAAAAGGAACGGTGTCTCCTGGCTCCCGGCGCTGGCGCTCGGAGGATCATTATTACTATTTATTAAATTTAATTGACAGATGAAGAAGCAACATTATTTATGGCATGCAATATTTCTTCCGGCATGCTATAAAAATACTCAGATGCGAATAAATTAGATGTTCGATCGTTTAACCCTTTGCTACACTTTATGCCAACCAGCGGTGCTATTACCGCTCTCGCGGCCGTAGAAAACACTTTTATTTACATACAAAATACGAGAGATAAAAGTGTTTTCTTCGCCCGCGAAAGCGTTTGAAATATCACCCCAAGGCCGGTATTCTGAACGGAATGAGGAAGTTCAGTAGTTTAAAAAAAAAATATTTGTTAATAGACTGTTAAACTAAGTCAAATTTTTTTTTTTTAATTTTTATATATCGTATTATCGGCGCTACGATTTTTCAAAGTTTTGTATTTCTGAAATAACTCCGCGTGTAACGTCAGAGGTTCATTTCAGCTTATTCTCATTCAGTTCTTACTATTGGTCCAGAAGCGACAAGCAGACCGGAAATCTTCCATAGCTCTCAGATCATAGGTTGATTCACATGAACCAGTGACGTCATTTAAAGTAGTGCGTTTTTATCAAAATATTTATTATTATTTTTTCTGTACATTTTCAAGAAACTTTGTTCTACAATTTAATGCTCTAATTTTTACCCCGCGTAAGAAAACATTTTTGTATCCAATTTCCCGTAGGGCTGAAGTTCCTCATTGCGTGCGAAGAGATCGCCCTGTTAGCGTGTACCTATTTAGTACGTAAATACGCGTTTAAAATGCGTTTTCTATTTTACATTACATTACATTTTTTAATTTTTTTTGCACCACAACAGGCCAGGACGCCTAATTACAGTGGTGAATTACATCACAGAGCACCCAGGCTTGAGAAAAATCATATTTTAATTTTTTGTGTTCTCACCGGGAATCGAACCCGGAACCTTCCGTGCGTGAGTCAAGCGTCTTGACCACTACACCACGGAGGCCGCCGTTGAAGTTGTATATGATATTGTTCTGATATTCTCGTATTGTGTCCATATTAACTACATTTTTTTCGCGACATTCAATAGTATGAAGGCTGTCTGGAGATCGGATATTTACTCAGTGAAACCAAATGCCGCCTATATAATGCCTGCATAACACCTGTTCTCCTCTACGGATGCGAATCGTGGCATCTCACTAGGGCGCAAAGCAGCAAAATTCTGAGTTTTGAGAATAGGTGTCTCAGAAGAATATTGGGTGTGCGGTGGTTAGACTTTGTGAGGAATGAAGTAATAAGAGAACGGACGCAGCAAACTCCAGTGACAACTGTCATCAAGCGGAGGCGATACGGTTGGCTTAGCCATGTACTACCTTGCCTACTTTACAAGGCATCGGGTTCTCGACGTCCTGGACGTCCACTGCTGACTGTTCGTCGGCAGTTCATGTCAGAACTACGGGACGCGAACCTGACTTGGGAGGATGCACAAGAGCTGGCAGCCGACAGAGATGCTTGGAGGATCTTTGTGGACACCATATGCTCTAACTAGGGAGCGGACATGGAATAATGAATGAATAATGTATACACTAGATGCAGCATTAAGCATCCGTCTTGTGTTACATTCAACATAAGTTCCGGAACCTAACTTGCAGTCAGTAAACGTAAAGCATCGTAAAAAGGCACGAATACAACTTTGAATTTACGGTGAACTGGCATAGACAGTTTGTCTTTTTTACTCTACTACGCGTTTTGCTCGGCAATGGTAACGCGACAACTCTCATTATTCGGAACATAATTTAATACAAGCGTTCTATGAAGCATCATCTTTACTTAATTATACCTCAGTGTTGTATACCGTATGTATGACCTGGGCCCGTATTCTTATGGGAAGTTAAAATGTATCTAACCCCCACCCCCACACATTCTGCAACATATCTCTAAATATTATTAACCTTATTTTAGTGCATGTTCGGACATGGTGGTGTTTGCATCCCCTTTAACTCTGCATATAATTGGTGTATTTTTTCGTAAATACTATGCGAAAGGTGAAAGTGCGTTTTAGTATTTGCCTGTCGGTGTAGTGAGTGTGAGACGGGTACGTCTCGAAACCGGTAGACGTATAAAGTCATGCGGTTTTTTAATATATATTTCTTATTTAAAATTTTCATTGATAAACCCTTACGGGTTACATACATTTAACAAAATATTTTTACTACAATATTTGAGTTTGTCCAAATGCTCGTAGACGAAAGACAAATTTCAACAGGGATGGAGAATACCTTAAATAAGGGAATATGGAATATAATAATATATACACACTGTGTAACATTCACCATTTTGCCCATGTTTAAACATCCATATTTCTTCAATTCTTCCATCTGTTGATTTTAGTGAATTTAATAGTTGGTTTCAAACCAACTGGTCCAAGAAGAAGTTTAAAAATTGAAAAATTGTTTCCAGGCGTTGCCTAGTATGTGAAATAATTTATTCATATGAATCTCTTCACAACAATAAAGGTTTCAGCTCTTTGACTTCACTAAAATCAACAGATGGAAGAATTGAAGAAATATGGATGTTCAAACATGGGCCAAATGGTGAATGTTACACAGTGTGTATATATTATTATATTCCATATTCCCTTTTTTAAGGTATTCTCCATCCCTGTTGTAATTTGTTAAAATATTTTTACTTTTAAAATTCATATTCTACTGTAAATAATAATATTTTTAACATCTTTTGTAAAGGTTGTCTGAGTCTTTTGTTTAGTTTTGTCTGGTAGTTTATTGTATAATTTCAGTCCATGGTTTATTAGTCTCGGTTGTTTTTTGTCTCGTTTTAAAAGGTTGTACATGATTTTTTTTTATATTCTCGTATTGTGTTCATGTTTACTACAGTTTTTTTCAAGTTTTAATTCTTCGTCTACAATTACATCTGTAACTAATTTATGAATTAATTTTAAGGCTTCTAGTTTAAAGAGTTCAGTTACATTTATTTGTTTAAAAAGTTCTTTAGTTGCTGTTAGATAGGGTAGGCCATATACTAACTCTAATATTTTATTTTGTTGTCTTTGTAGTCTGTTTATGTCATTTTGATTTCCTGTTCCCCATAGTAGATGCTTAAAACATATTTTAGTTTTTACATAGGCTTCGTTCATTACTTTTTTTTCCTTTTTTGGAACAAACTTCCATACTTATATTTACTATCATTAATTGACATATTTCATTTTAATTGGTCGAATTGGTAGCGAGGCGCGATTGGTTTCCAATCTCGGGCGCCATATTTGGGTCGGACGAGGTTAATAATTATGTTGCGATCGTTTTGGTGAGATGGTATTTAATTTAGCGAGAAGGCGCAGCGGCCGAACGAAGGGTCCTCTGCCGGACAATGGCGCATGGCGGGAACATCGTCCGTTGCCAAAACCGGTCCGGCGACCTTGCCTCGGATTGGACACAAGTATAATGACATGTATCGTGTATTGTATACCCAAGTGTTCCCGCCTGAAGACCGCTGGAGGTGCATACGCAGCATACGCGGACCCGAGGCGAAGTACAATACCATTCGGGCTTGTGGACTTCATTAAACAAATCATTATTTTCTAAATTCGTGCAACAGAAAAGGGAAAACATTTTTGAGACGGGTGTTTAGTAAATAACAGCATTTATCGATATTATTCCTAGCCGATTACCTTTCTTCCCCATCCTGCCCTTCACCCATCCTTATGGTACCTACCTTACATCAAGATAGAAGATATACAAAAATAGAACATTAGGATTTGGAACAAAACAAAACAGCATTTTGACATTACAAAACATTTCATAAAAATTCTTGGATTCGTCGCGCGTCTTTATAAAATTCATCATAAATCGTTACATAATTAATTGGGAATTTCATCATCCAGTGCCCTAAATTAAAGGTAGGTCCGTTTCCGTGTTCCTTTCCTTTCTTCAAATATTTCCAACCTTTTACAAAACTTAATTAAATTATTTTTTTCGCTCCAGTCCGCTTTTCGTTAACAAAGGCAATATGGAAATCTAGGGATTTACAGGGCTTATGACCTGTTGTTGGCTGGTTTTAACGGCTACTTTACAAACTGTGTAACATTCACCATTCTGCCCATGTTTAAACATCGCATTTCCTCAACTCTTCCATCTGTTGACTTTTTGTGAAGTAAAAGAGCTGAAACCTTTATCATGTGGGCGAGCTTCATCCGGCTGAACCGATTCACCTACTAGGCAACGCCTGAAAACAAATTTCTAATTTTCATACGAGTTATTTTAATCAACAACGTTTTGAGCACATCCAAATGTTTGTAGACAGGCTGGATTTCCTCCTCGGGGAGTAATTTAAATCTAAGTTTTTTGCGACTGTGAGGAAATACGTTTTTGGTAAAGGAACATAGAAGGACAGCCCAGGCTTGAGCGAAATCACATAACATTTTGATGTTCTCACCGGGAATCGAACCCGGAACCTTCCGTGCTTGATTGGCTTGATTGATGTACCATCGTTACTGAAACAAGCGACTTTTAATGTTCCAATTCGCCGGTTACGAATTAATGTCTGCTGTGGCTCAATCAACAACAACATTCCATAACGCCGATTCCCCGTAAGGGTAGGCAGAGAGGATAGAACGCCACATCACTCTATCTTTGCATACGTATCTCGCTTCCTCTACATTCATACATCTTCTCATGCACGCGCGCCGATTATTCCGACTTTTGACATGTCCATCTTCAAGTATTTGTTGGATTGAATCATGCCATGTCTTTCTCGGTCTTCCTCTAACATTCGCATTGTAAAAATTCTTAGCCGTTCTTTCGCTGTCCATTCGCTCTACATGTCCAAACCAGCGCAGAGCTCCTTTCTTGATTTTGTCGATTATGCTCGTCTCAGCCTTACATAATGTACGGATCTCAACATTTGTGCATCTATCGTACATAGTTTTACTACACATTTGCCTGAGAGATCGCATTTCGACAGCATCCAGCCTACTTTCATCCCTGTCCATACTTCGCTCCCATACATCAGGATCGGGACCAGGACGCCATTGTGAACTGCTAACTTTGCCTCTTGTGACAAAACATGTATTTGGCAAGGTTGATTTGAGTGCACCGGTCACTCTGTTCCCGTCACTCACCCTCCTTTCAATATCTTTCTCAGTCATTCCATTCTTAGTAAAGAGACTTACCAGATACACAAATTCCTCTATATTTTTTTCTAGTATAACTCCATTCACAGTGATTTCACATTTAGTCATACTTTCATTTCTTTGAAAAACCATCACATTCGATTTATCGACATTCATCAGCAAATCGCTTCCCTTGCATACATCGTAGACTTTTGTTACCAAGAATTGCAGTTCCTCTTTGTTGTTAGCAAGCAGCACGGCAGGCTCAATCAGCACAGCACAAATGCATGGATTATATGTAATAATGTCCCGATTGTGTGTAAAGTAAAATTAAGTTTTCTATATTTTTTTCTAAACATAACTAATTACAGGTTACCGACAAAAACACTTTAAATTTTCATACAAATATACACATTTTCGTACATAAATCTCGATTTTACTTTATAGACAGTCGAAGATATTTCCCATTATTACAACTAGCCAAAATCTTATAAAAGTGTGTTGAAAACCAAATTTTGGCTTTTCTAGAGTCTTATGCTCTTTTATCACATAACCAATTGGGCTTCCGATCTTATTAAATCACAGAAGATGCAATATTTAATTTGAAAATATACATTTTTTCCAGTTTAGATTCAAATAAGAAATGCCCAACAATATTTTTAGATCTTAAAAAGCATTTGAAACCGTTAACCACAAAATCTTATTGAGTAAATTTTGTGAAATTGGTATTAAAAATGACTCTGTTGTTTTTTGAAAATTACTTAGAAAATCGACTTCAGATGCACAAAAGCACTAAGATGAAAACAAAGCCAATACTGGGATACATAGAGTCCCACAAGGAACAGTTCTTGGCCTTTTATTGTTCTTAATTTATATGAACGATCTTTGTAATATTGGTGTGCCTGGCAAGCTGTTTTCTTATGCTGATGATACCGCAATAATTGTGCAAGGTAAATCCTGGGAAGAGACTGCCATAAAAGCCAATAAATGTATAACAGTAATCAAAGGTGGCCAGATCAGAATCTCCTTTCTCTTACTTTCTTCGTACCTTTTTGTAATTATAAGTCGTCGGCCCCTTTTTCTGACCTTAACTTTATGTTTCATAATAATGACTTAACCTCGATATATGTTATAACTGTGAAAAAATGAGAACTAAAAAGTCGATAAAATATTTGGGAGTAACGTTAGACTGTCAACTTAAATGGACTAATTATATTTAAATAACTGTTAATAAATTGAGATATTCGACCTATGTTTTCAAACGTTGAACTAGTTGTGTTCACCTAAACACTAGAAAAATGGTTTATCATGTTCTTTTACGGTCTTCTCTTTCTCATGGAATAATTGTATGGGGAGGAGCCTATATTAATCACATTAAGTCTATAGAAACCGTACAAAAACTAATTATTAAAATTATACTTCATGAAAAATCAACTTTCCCCTCCAACCAATTGTTTCAGGAAGCTGAACTTTTGAAGCCACGAAAAATCTATTGCCAGCAATGTCTCAAATTTTTTTTAAGCTCCAACATTTATTTCCTAAAAAAAATTATATATCTAGTCAAATATTAAATAGTTTACTTGAAATCCCTTATTGTAAATCCAGACTCGGGCAAAGACACTCATTTTTCACAGCTCCAAAACTGTTCAATGCATTTCATAAGAGCAATATTTTTTTATTTATTTATATATACGCCCAATGGGCATTTTTTATGCGGTTTTTTTATACGGTTATCGGTATGAAATTATTTTTAAAAAAATAGAAAGACTCAATGGTTTTTTAGTCGTGTTGTTACCACCTTTATGTAGGCACCTAGTTGGTGGCCTAATTTTGTGATGTACAAAGTTATGTGGGTGCACAGAATGAGAGCAAGTAAAACAGGGTACTTACGTTTTACACAAAGATTTATTCACGAAACTAAACTACTGAAGCTAACACATTGAAAGAAGGATTCTAATAACTATATTAGGCAAAATAAAATGAAGTTGGTAAATCTAAATTGGCGGTAATTTTGTGCCTCGAAGACGCGTGCGGTGAGGTCGGAATCCGGTAGTTTTCTCGAAGCCGGTTTGGCCCGTTCGTACGCTCTACGTCGGCGTTCGGCAATGTTCGGCTCGTGCCGTCGTTGTCGACCCGCCACACAGCCCCCTTCCAAGTTTTGAAATCTGTTTTTCAAAACTGACGCTGTATCACCCTCCTGCCGCTACGCGTTGTGTATGCCGGTTGTTCTGTTGGTGTTTCCGTTTCTGCTGGACTGGCTCGTTCTTCCGCTGTCTGGAACGCCGGCTTGCACCTGTCCAGCGAAACCTTTTTATGTTCGCCATCCACGTCCAGTGTTACCGTCTTTTCCGCCCTGGTGATGACCTTGTAGGGCCCCTTGTAGTTCGGCATCAGGGGTTTGTACACTCTGTCGTCCCTCAGAAACAAGTGTGTGGCTCTCTTTAGTTCCGGGTGGATGAAAACGTTACCTTTATTGTGGTGCTCGACTGGCCTTGGTTTGACGTTTTGCATGAAATTTACCAGTTGCCTAGTGTAGGAGTCCGGGTCAATGTAGTCGTTCGTCTGCTCCAGGATGTCTGCTGGTAACTTTAGTTTGCACCCATACAGCATCTCTGCTACTGAGTGCTCTGCATTCGTGCGCAGTGTGGCCCTCAGTCCGAGTAGTATGGTGCTGATCGATTTTGTCCACGGAACAGGGTGGTGAGCTTTAATGGCCGTCTTCAGCGTTCTATGAAATCGCTCGATCATGCCATTACTTTGTGGATGGTAAGGCGTCGTGTTGGAGTGTGCTATGCCTGATCTGGAACAAAACAAGTTAAAGTCCGTAGACATGAATTGCCTACCCTGATCAGTTATAATTTTCTCCGGTACGCCGTATCTCGCAATCCAGTTGTCCCAGATGGCTCTGATGATTGTGTGGGTCTGGATATCTGCGATAGGGATTACTTCCGCCCATCGAGTGTATCGGTCGATACATGTGAGGCAGTACCTCAGTCCCTCTGATGGTGGAAAAGGTCCGATGAGGTCGACATGGACCACGCAGAATTTCTGTCTCGGCATGTCGATCTTGATGATCGGTGTCCTCGTGTGTTTGTTGACTTTGCTCTTCTGACAGGGTATGCAAGCCTTCGTCCAAGCTGCGCAGTCTGCTTTCATATTTTTCCAGACGCCTCTTTGACTGATGGTCTTGGTCGTGGCGTCGGCTCCTGCATGGTTGAGGTTATGCACTTGGTTGAAGAAAGATCTCTGTAGCGTTTTTGGGATGTACGGTCGCATGTTGCCTTTGTTGAGATCGAAGACGATTTCTTGTCCCTGCATGTTGGTTTTGATCAGGTTCAGAGCAGTGTTCTTGTCGTCCAAGAGTGCGAGTAGTTCGTTGTCCTGCCTTTGTTCTTTATGGATCTTTTCGAACGATATGTTTGCCTCTTGTTCGATCATGTCGATTCTTGATAAGGTATCGGCGACGACGTTGTCTTCTCCTTTTATGTATTTGATGTCCGTGCTGAACTGTGAGATGTAGTCTAGATATCTGAGTTGTCTGGGGCTTTCTTTGTCGTGACTTTTCTTTCTAAACACGAATTGTAGTGGTTTATGGTCCGTGTATATACAGAATTCTCTGCCCTCCAGATAATGTTGAAAGTACCTTACAGTCTCAAAAATGGCTAGTAGTTCCCTGTCGTACGTACTATATGAACCCTGAGCCTTGTTCAACTTTTTTGAGAAGAAACTTATCGGTTTGTAGTTGATGCCGTCTGTGGTTTGTTGTAGCACGCCTCCGATTGCGTAATCTGAGGCGTCTGTCCACACTGACATCTTGCTGCTTTCCTCTGGGTAGCTAAGCTTAGTGGCGTTGATCAGCGAGTTCTTGACCTCTTCGAAATCGTGTGTAGTGACTTCGTTCCACTCTACTTTTCTGTTGTCATTCTTTTTTGCTCCCTTGAGGTAATCGTGTAGTCGTATCAATTTGTGTGCTGCTCGTGGTATGAATCTTCGGTAGAAGTTTCCCATGGCCAAGAATCTTCTCAACTGCTTAATGGTTTCTGGCTTGTTGAGGTTCGTGATGGCTTCCACTTTTGTTGGCGAGGGTCCGATGCCTTCAGCCGAAATTTCATAACCAAGAAATAACAGTGTTTTCTTGGCAAACTCGCATTTAGATGGGTTTACCACCATTCCATGATCTTGAAGTCGCTGGAACAAAGCTTTTAAGTGTTCCACATGTGTTTCTTCGTCTGGTGAAGCGATCAATATATCGTCGATATATGCGTGTACTCCTTCTAGACCTCTTGTGACTTCGTTGATGTGACGTTGGAATGTTTGTGCAGCGCATGATAGTCCGAATGGCATTCTTACAAATTCAAATAACCCGAATGGTGTGGTTATAGCTGTCTTTTTAATGTCAGTTTCATTAATTGGAATTTGGTGATATGCTCGTTGTAAGTCAATTTTGGAAAAAATTTTACAGTTAAATAAGTCATTGCATATATCGTGGATATGTGGCAAGGAATAACGATCAGGTACCGTCTGTGCGTTTAAGCTACGGTAATCGCCACAAGGGCGATAAGTACCATCGCTCTTCTTCACCATATGCAATGGAGAGGCCCACTCACTCTTGGAGGGTCTACAAATACCTTGAGCCACCATGTGATCGAACTCTTGCTTCGCCTGCCTCAGTAGTTCTGGGGACAGCCGACGAGTCTTACACATAACGGGTTTGCCACGGGTATCTATATGGTGGATTGTGTTGTGTTTATCCAGCCCTGCGTATGGTTTATTGATATCTACTAGTTGTGGATACTTCAATATGAGTGAGTGGTAAATGTTGGTTTTGTCTGTTAATGATATGGAACATGTTATGTTGTTGTTTGTGGAGATGTCAAATGCTCTGACTATCTTGCCGTTTGTATTGTCTACTAACCGTTTGTTCCTAACATCTACTAACAGGTGGAAGTTGTGGAGAAAATCTGCTCCTATAATAGGGCGTGTCGTATCCGCTATTATAAACTTCCATGTAAACATTTGTTTACATCCCAGATTCAGTGTTACCGTGGTAACTCCGAAATTCTGGATCGTAGTCCCGTTCGCTGCATAGAGAATTAGCTTAGACTTTTCTCCATGGCGTTTGTGTAAAGATCTAGGAATTAATGATATTTCCGATCCGGAGTCAACGAGGTATGACACACCGGTATCACGATCTTTAACAAAGAGACGTGTTGTGTTGGTTGAATCAGCCGCCTCCGCTATGATTCGACCATCTAGTTTTTTGAAGCTAGATGCGGTTTAAATTCACATGGTGTGACGCATTTCTTAGCTTGATCGCCAAATTTTGTGTGGAAGTAACAAAGAATAGTTTTCTTGTTATTTCCGTTGGCCCTATAGCTTGTTTTGTTGAAATTGTTGTTGTATTTGTTGTTATTGAAATTGTTACTGCTGTTACTTGTTGTGTGTTTGAATCTATTGTTATTGTTGTTGTGACTATGCTGTTTGTTGATTGTGTGAAATAAACTCTCTACCTTATGGGTTAGAGCTTGTACGGACTGTTCTAAACTACAAATGTTATTTTTATTGTTGGTACCTACTACCGCTACATTATCCTGTGTGTACACCTGTATTAGGCGATCTGCTATCGTCGCTTGCCTATCCCAGTCATCTTCGCTTATGGCTAAATGCGCTTGGATCGTCTTGGGCAGTTGTTGTATCCACAAGTATTGCAACGTCGTTTCGTCTATTTGTAAACCTATTGCTAGCGTCCGCATCTCTCTAAGTAGGCTGGATGGGTTTCGATCCCCAAGCTGTAAGGAAGAAAACAGTTTTTCTCTCCTTCTGTCCTGTGGACAGCCCATGCGTTGGATTATAGCTTCCTTCAGCCTCGTATATTTTGCTCGGTTCGGTTCCATGAGTAAAATATCTGAAACTTGTTCTATGTGCGTTTGTTCAAGTTTTGACACTAAGTGACTATAACGTGCGTCTTCTGAAACTATGTTTGCCAACTCGAATTGTGCTTCTATCTGTTTAAACCAAAGTTCGATGTTGTTCACCCATAGCTGTGGTAGTTTAACGCTAATCCTATCCGTGTGGAACATGTTGTTTGCTGTGTTGATATTTGTCAAGTCAGTGTTGTCCTTGTTAGCCATTGTTTACAGTTTAAAAATATTCGTTTTTAAAAAAAAAATTCAGAAAAATGTATGTAATAATGATTACAGTATAAGTTAACATATTGAAATAAAAGTATTCAATAATGAGTGTAGTTGTATTAAAAAGTTAAGTTTAAATTATTAGATTTAAATTTAAATTTAAATTTAAATTTCAAATAAAAATATTTATTTTTTAAATGTCAGAGTCACTATTTGTTATGTATGTACTGTGCAAGTTATAGAAAAGAAAATTAAAAACAGAAAATTTAAATAATTATTTTACCATACGGCGGAACACATTTTCCAACTATTAGGTATTTGTATTCTCCAAGCCTGAGTGGTCCCCTCAATATTAATATTCCTTTTGATTGTCCGTTGTACAATATATCAAGTTTAAAAATGTTTATGGTAAAACTTCAAATCTGTAACACATAATAACATGCATAGCCTAGGTTAAAAATATAAACATATATAGTACAGTCACACGATATAATGTATATAGAAAAAAAGTATGGATACTAATGTCCACGTACTAAGTTAAACATTCGTCGGCTTAGCCGCCCGAATATCTGTTTGTTTGATAGTTTCAAGTTGTTTACAAAAATAAAATTTTACAAATTGCAAGTATTGTGCACGACTGCGCCAGCTGAAAAATATTTCCGATAGATTTCGCTGGTAAAAAAAAAACTTACTCCCGCAGTGCGTTCACAAGGAGAAAACTTTCGGATGCCTACGTCACGCTTGTCTCGCCATATAATATTTGTCAAAAATAATTATGTTCCGGTACCCTGTAAGTACCTCTACTCAATCTGGCACCCTATGTAAATGTTCGTGTGAATTGTTTGTGTGTTCGACTCGAGAAAAATAAAAAAAAATAAAATTTATATGTGTTGTAGGAATGTATTACTCGGCGTGCGATTTTTGGTGAGCGAGTCGCTCGAACGTATTATATTATGTTTGTTTATAATAATTTTAGTTAAATTATGAATCACCTGTTTGAATTAATCCCGGCCGAGTAATATTGTTAAGAAATTAATCACAGTTTAATCAATTCACTAGTTACATTAATTACATTTACATTAGTTACATTTACATTGAAGATTGTTACCGACAGAAAAATTCACTCGATTCGCTCGGTCTTTGAAAAATCTAATTCTATTATATATTATAATTATTATAATATAATTCTATTATACTAAATTAATTAACCTTACAATAAGTTAACCTTGAAATAGATTAACCTTGATTAATTACAAATAAATTAAAAGTGCAATCAAATTAAAAATGAAATTTTAAATTTTTCATGTACCGACCGAAAAAAAGTAATTGTTGTACAATTTTGTCAAGCGAAGATATTTCTGTCTGAAATTTTGCGCAATTTTTATGGAATTTGAATGGGGTCACCGTGATTGATTGTTTAATGTTGTGTTTTCGTGTTCAAACGTCGGGGTATACCACTTTTAGTCGTGTTGTTACCACCTTTATGTAGGCACCTAGTTGGTGGCCTAATTTTGTGATGTACAAAGTTATGTGGGTGCACAGAATGAGAGCAAGTAAAACAGGGTACTTACGTTTTACACAAAGATTTATTCACGAAACTAAACTACTGAAGCTAACACATTGAAAGAAGGATTCTAATAACTATATTAGGCAAAATAAAATGAAGTTGGTAAATCTAAATTGGCGGTAATTTTGTGCCTCGAAGACGCGTGCGGTGAGGTCGGAATCCGGTAGTTTTCTCGAAGCCGGTTTGGCCCGTTCGTACGCTCTACGTCGGCGTTCGGCAATGTTCGGCTCGTGCCGTCGTTGTCGACCCGCCACAGTTTATAGTAGACTTTGTGGGAGTGGAAGCGGGAGAAAGGCGTTTATAATTGAATTTGACTCAGTGATCGTTTGAAAGAAGACAACTTGTTATCAAAGAAATCAAGACTGGTATGTTTGTTGGCAGACCTAAGAATTCTGGGCATAGGGGAATGAAAACCATAGTTAGTTCTATGGTTATCGGTATGAAAGAGTATGTTTTGTCTGAGGTTTCTAGTTGGGATATTTAATTTTATTGAGCTCAGTAGTTCAGGCGCATCAAAGAGTGAGTTGAGAATTTTAAATAGGACTATAAAAATATGATAGAGATTAATTATTTGTTTTGGTTTAATTTATTTTTGAACTTGTGGATAAAAAAGCAGATTTAAATAGCTCCTTTTTTATTGAATAGTATATACTTTTATTATAATTTTCCCATTTTATTGACAAAAAATTGTTTTCTAATATTATGACTTATTTTTTTATATCTATCGCATTCTTCCAGTCGCCTCGATTTAAATTTAAAATAAAATATACACCCTCACACAGGCAATGCCTGCGTGGGTTTTTTTTATTGTATTTATGTTATAGTTATTTTTATATTTGTAACTTATGTATACCTATTGTAAAATGCAAAGAAAAAAATATAATTTAAAAAAAAACTAACTACCCATTGTAATCGAGGCCCTAGGCCAAGCGAATTCTATTTTTTATCAAGATAAATTAATTTATATTTGTAGATAAAATGGAGATAACGGTTAACTTCTTACGGCCCAGGGCTCCGATTACAATGGGAAGTTAACATTTATCTTCAATTTTATTTACAAAGCAAAATTAAGTTTTCTGTATGAAAAGCAGAATATGCATACATATTTTTCTTTTAAACATGTTCAATTATAGGTAACCGACGAAGATACTTTAAATGTTCATGCAAATATACTCATTTTCGTACACAAATATCGGTTTTTCTTTACAGACAGTCGAAGATATCTTAACTTAACTTCCCATGGTAATCGGGGCCCTGGAATGCATAGTTCTTTAAAATATTTTGGAGCAGCGTCGTGCAATATCTTATACCTAAGCATTTCCATCCTATGTCTGCGGAAAGCGTAGTCAGTATAATAATTATATATTTATTATTCAACCATTCAAATTACACGGATCTCTTCCTACACTTGTTTTGTATACATTCTTACGCGTGATAAGTTAGAAAAATATTTTAATTGCTCACTCGGACCTCTGCACCATATTATAGGGGCTCACCGCTCCACGAACATACCTAGTACCAATGAAATCACGTTCATAACACGAAACAGTTTAATCAATTATACCCTGTTTCGTCTGCAGTCGTATTAATGATTCGGATTTTTTACTGGGGCTTCGCAAGCCGACTTGTCGGTTTCTTAACGTCCGCTTGATAGCTGTCAGTGGACAAAGACAACATGGCTAGCGAGGAGCGAGTCATGTGATCAATTCAAATTTCGAATGATGTTCGAATGTGATTGGGCGAATCGCGCATGCGTCGTTTACTGATAGCATCTTCGAGAGCTTTTGTTTTTCTCGCGGAGATGCCTCCATAAATATCTATTCCATCCATGTCTATATTTATCTATTCTAATATTATAAATGCGAATGTGCGTTTGTTTGTTTTTGTGTCCTTCGCGTCTCAATGTAACGACCGGTTGACATATTTTTTTTGCATGGGGAGAGCCGGAGAGGTAATACAGGATACTTATTTTTCATTCCAAATTATAAAAAGTATAATTAAAAAATATGTAATGTACATAGAATTATAGTATACCAGAAGACGCCTAGAACCAAGTTTCTATACGTCGTACTGTGTTCCAAAAATCCCCCTCTACCTGACATCCCGCCTGCGCGCATGCGTGAAGTGGCCGCGTAATGTTGCTAGACCGTGAACAATATACACTAATATACGATAATTTTGTGTTATGTAATGTTATATTTTACGGTCTGGACAAAAAAAAATAAATTATTAAAGTTTTTTGTGCAACTATTATTTGTTTGATCAGTGTGTCATTTGCACATCCCCATCCAATTGTTACATATTCCAAAACTGATTGACTTATTGCGTAATATATTTTTACAAGTTCTTTCCGGCTAATTATATTTCTTATAGTTTTAAAAAGTAAATTTGTTTTTTCAATTTATTTTTAATGTGTTCGATTTGATTAGTCCATCTTAAATTCCCATCTATATAAATGCCTGAATATTTTATTGAATCTACTCTGTCCTACGATTTACAAATACATTTAATATTAGAAATTTGGTTATTGTAATTACAGCTGTGAATAGTTAAGGAAATATTTGCATTATATATAGTTTTATTATTAATTTTAAATGTTATGTATTTTGTTTTCGAGTGATTCAGTGTTAAATAATTTGAGTCTACCCTTTTTTTTTTTTACTAAATTTAAGTCATTTTCAGCCTTTTCAAATACAATATCCCATGAGCTTCCTTAAGATAGTAGCGCAGTATCATCAGCGAAGCTAATTATAGAGCCTTTTATAGATAAATGGCAAAGATCATTTATATAGATAAGAAACAAAATTGGTCCAAGTATCCTTCCTTGAGGGACGCCAAATACAATTTCGGTTTCGTCGCTGGATCTATTATTAATCTATACTATTTGCCTTCTATTTTTTTATGTAACTTTGAAACAGTTCAAATTCCTTATTAGGAATTCCTATACTCCTAAGTTTTTTTTAAAGTATGTCGTGTTTAATAGTATCGAAGGCCTTGCATAAACCGAGAATTTATTCTGAACATATATTAAATACTTTAAACTTGTAAAAACTAATTGAGAGAAGAAAAATTATAAATTTATTGAATTTATTTGAGATTGTCTATTGGCACTCATCAACTTCAAGATGCCTGGACGAATGACTCGTCAAGTACCTCCGTTTAGTTGCAACAATTCGCGAACCGTAAACTCTTATAATGCTATTCTGAATGGACTCCTTGAACCCGGCAATAACTATTCTGACTTTGCTTATATGTTTAATATAAAGTATAGTTTATATACATTTATTTATTTATTTATTTTATTCATACAAATACATACATATTACAAAAAAATACAATAATAACATATCCCAAACTCTACGAGGCCAAGGGCCCTGTGTTGAGTTGGGATACAACACAATGGAAAGTGGAAGCACGTACATAATCAACTCTATTTAATTATTTCAAAGATGGTGAACGGTAACTTACATTTGTTAGACTATAGTAAAGCTATGTACTTACAATTACAATATATATTTTTAATTTTATTTTGCTTTCTTTTTACTTGTTTTCTACTTTTTGTATATTTTTATGAACATATATTATGTTTTTTAGATTGTTATTTTTAACTAAAAAAAAAGCATTTTTCCACTTTAATTGGTATAATTATATTTTGTATTTTTTTTGTTCAATGTACTTATGATTTAAGATATACCTATCTGTCCCTTTTTATTAAAAATATTAAAAAAACATTTTTATAACTTTGTAATTTTTAAACGTTTTAAATTTTTATGTACGAAACCACGGTGTTAAATATGTACCTGTAAAATTTCTGGGCTATTTTTTTTTTCGTTTATCTTCTGAATATTATTTAAAGTGTTTATTTCTACACACTATGTATTTTTTGTATAGTGTGTAGAACTACGTGCCGTGTATATTGATAAATAAATAAATACGCGTTGGGCATTACCGAGCATCAATTAAGTGCAATATTTTTTTAGGGCTCAGGGCGCGTCTATGTATGTTCGGAATAAATTGATTTCAAATGTCGCTTGCTCCTATGGCTCTTAGCGCTTCAAATATGAATGTATAAAACTTTAAATAAATAAAAATACGATAGCAGAATCGCTTATTTATATTATAATAAAACCGAAAAATAAACCTCTCGTTATCACTGTAAGTATGGTATCTCATTCCCAATCACACCCTCATACATTTTCCCACGATCATTCACCTCTGTTTTAAATTAGTCTATAATGCTTTCTTAGAATGTTATCAGAGTTGGGTGTTTATATTATGATGCTATGTTAAAATTTATCTTTAATTTTATCCACAAAGTTAAATTAAGTTTTCTGTATGAAATATAAAATAATCATAGGGCTGCGATTACAAACCTTACTTCATCGGTAGGTACTTATCTAGACTGTATAAAGTAAAATCGGCATTTATTTATAAAAATATCCAACAAAAATATTTGAAATAGATTTAGAATAATGACCTAATTGTATTTTCAAAATCAATATGTATTTTGTGGAGAAACGTTTTCATATATATCTTTTAAAAAAAAATATTAAAAAATAACACAAGAAAAACGCGACATGGTGACGATAATTGATAATTGATAATTGTGACGTCAAGATTCGTGTCGATGTTCGATAAAAATTTAAACTGTTAGGAACAAAATTGAAAATTAACATGAAATTCAAATATAAGCCCTTAATACTTTAAAAATGTAAAAAAAAAATCGACGGTCTCGTAAACTAAAATCGATATTCATGTACAAAAATGTGTATATTTGTATGAAAATGATTATTTTCTTGCTTTTTGTTAGTAGCATAAAAAAATCACGTTAATTTTCAACTTTGTTCCAAACCGTTCGAATTTATATCGAACATCGTCACGAATCTTGGCGTCACAATTATCAATGCCAAACATGTTACGTTTTTCTGGTGATATGTTTTTTTATAATTTCCTTTTAAAAGTTACATATGAAAACACTTCTCCACAATATCCATAATGTTTTTAAAAATACAATTAATAATTCTAAATCCATTTCGTATATTTTTATCGGTATTTGTTGTATGTGATATTTTCCTATGCCCCCCTGGGCACCGATTACAATGGAAATTAACAGAGTTATCTTCAATCGTC
Organism: Micrasema longulum; assembly: GCF_059751315.1. Classification (NCBI taxonomy): domain Eukaryota; kingdom Metazoa; phylum Arthropoda; class Insecta; order Trichoptera; family Brachycentridae; genus Micrasema; species Micrasema longulum. Next base: position 146,074 of record NW_028277865.1, on the reverse strand, counting down.
CATAAATTAAAATCTATATTTCTGTTCGGTAAGACTGTATATATATATTTAATTTCAAACACGTTAACCAATGAAGATATTTCTAAGTTTTACCGGTTTTTCAGATCTTTGTCACACGTTGAGTAGGTGAATCGCCGCGATGTCTCTGGTCGCTACAGAAGTCTGTCTCATTTGGTTATCTGTCTCTTTGGGTCAGGGGTCGCAGTTGACACGACTCGGGGAGACTATGCACTGTCAATATACTACAATAATTCTGTACTTGAGATGATTGGACCGGGATATTTGTATACCTACCACCTCTGTTCATTATTTTAATCAATCGTGACATTTTTTTAATTATCAACTAAATCGTCTCGAGGAAAAAAGAATCGAAATAGACCTGGGCCGCGATTATGAACGGCTATCTTCACCGGTATATACTGAGACGGTATAAACTAATATCGATATTTATATACCAAAGTATTTATCGATAGTAGTATACTTTTAAAAAACATGCACTATCCTGGATTCAAACTAAAGATATAAACTCTTTTTTTCTATGATTTATTTTGTTGCCCTTTAATAATATGGAATATTTATTTTTTTTAAATATTTTTATTTCCTTTTTTAATTACTATAAATATCATTAAAAAATACCGTATTATCTTTTACAGAATATTTTATTTTTTTCTTTCTTATGTTGTACAAAAATATTATAACTGCCCATTATTTACTATAAGAGCAAAAATTCATTAACATTTTCTTGTATACCCACGAACAGGCCATGCCTTTGTGGGATTTTTTGTTTACTATTTTTCTATTAATATGCATTTCATTGATATGTAATTATGCTTTATTTTTTTAATACTCTGTTTTATAATTATGTTTTTTGTAAAAATACAAAAAAAAATAAAAATAATAATAAATATAATTGGTACACATATTATTTATATTTTGATGTATTTCATTGCTTTATATTTGTTTTATTATATATTATACTATATATTTATGTTTAAGTAACATGTATTTTTGGCACATATATATACTTTATATTTGTATAATAAGGATTTTTAATTTCTTACATTTGATTAGCTAGGCATTTATAATTAAGTAGTTTTAGTTTTTCTTTTTTATGTTATTGTTTTATTAGTATAGGACTACTTATGCTCTAAAGATAGAAAATCTCCATCTTAGAACCGGCTGTGCCATGTTAGATGGAGACTATCATAAACAGAGAACACTCCGTTTTCATTTTACATTAATTTGTTTTATATAGATTCCCTGTTATTAAGTATGTATATATATTTTTTGCAATAAATTTAAAAATAAATAAAGTGCAATATTTGTACAAAAATTCAAATTGTATTGAAAACCAAATTGTAAACATATATTTATCACACAGAAAACTTAATTTTACTTTGTAGATAAAATTTAACTTCCTATCAGAATACGTATCCTAAGCCCCGATTACAATGGGAAGTTAACAGAGTTATCTTCGACTGTCTATAAAGAAAAACCGATATTTGTGTACGAAAATGAATATATTTGCATGAGCATTTAAAATATCTTCGTCAGTAACCAACAATTGAACATGTTTAGAAGAAAAGAATGTATTCATATTCTGCTTTTCATACAGAAAACTCAATTTTACTTTTTAAATAAAATTGAAGATAAATGTTAACTTCCCATTCTTAACCTGATATATGTTAACAGAGATATTTTCGATTGTCTGTAAAGTAAAATCGAATTATTTGTAGGAAAATGTGCATATTTATATGTTTTTCTTTTGAAGCATATTCAAATACAGGTTACGAAGGAAGATACTTAAATTTTCATACATATATACACATTTTCGTACAGAAAATCAAATATGCATTCCCATGTTTTTATTTTTGAAACTTGTTTAATTACAGGTTAATGCCAATTTTTTTTCGAATCTTCATATCCTGTCCGTATTTTACCACTATAGCTAGGTGTGACTTTACGCCAAGTTTATGAGTAAGGCCCTCTATGTTTCAGGTGAAATTATTTAGCACGTGTGTGTCATCGGTCATGGACTGTGAACCCCACAGAGTTATCATCAATAGTCCATAAAGTTAAATATAATTATCTGTATCAAAAATCAAATATTGACATCAATTATTGTTCAAATATGTTCAACTTCGAGTAAACGTAAAATAAACTTTAAATTTTCAAAAAATATACGCATTTTCGGACAGAAAATTCAATTTTACTCCATAGACTACTGAAGATAACTGTTAACTTTCCATTGGAATCAGAACCCAGTCTCTCAATTACAATGGGAAGTTAACAGGGTTATCTTCAGGGAAATTTTATGTACGAAAATGTGTATATTTGAATGAAAAGTCAAAGTATTTTCGTCGGAAACCTGTAATTGAATGAGTTTAGATAAAATTGAAGATAAATTTCAACTTCCCATCAGAATACGTATCCTAAGCCCCGATTACAATAGGAAGTTCACAGAGTTATCTTCGACTGTCTATAGAGAAAAACCGATATTGGTGTACGAAAATGAATATATTTGCATGAGCATTTAAAATATCTTCGTCGGTAACCAACAATTGAACATGTTTAGAAGAAAAAAATTGTAAACATATTCTATTTTTCATACAGATAACTTAATTTTACTTCGTAGATAAAATCGGTGATACGTTTGAACTTTCCATTAGAATACGGACCCTGGGTTTTTGTGACCAAATTTGTCTCCTAAAAGAAACGTAAATCGTTGTGCTGCTGATGTTTAGCATTTTGATTAATGATTTTGCCTACCTCTGGCCTAGCCAATGAATGGCTTGCCATTCGGTAGGATTGAATGTCCCGCCGTGACATTATGTTCTAAATTGATGGATGGGTTTTGTGGTCCGAGTACCTACCTATTAATTAGATGCATCCTATGAAAGTACTCGAAAGCCCGCCATAACCAATTAACAATAAAATTGTTGTCTGCGTCTGATGCAAATGTCTGTAAGATTGGACCGTGTCGCACACTCAGATTAGAGTTCCGAGGTTCAAACCCCGCTCTACCACATAATTCTCATATTCTAATAGTGAGTAATATACCAATGTTTTGAGTATGTCCAAATGCTTGCAGACTGGCTGGATTTTCTCCCTAGGGAGTTGTTCATATTTAAATTTGTTGCAACAGAGCAACAGCCAGTCTGCAAGCATTTGGACTTAATCAAAACATTGTCGAATTAACTACCTGGGAAAATAAGAAGTATACAAAATTGGAAAATTGTTTTCAGGCGTTGCCTAGTAGGTGAATCGGTTCAGCCGGATGAATCTCACCCACATGATAAAGGTTTCAGCTCTTTTACTTCACAAAAGTCAACAGATGGAAGAGCTGAGGAAATGTGGATGTTCAAACATAGGCAGAATAGTGAATGTTACACCGTGTGTAAAGTGGCCACTTAAACCAGCCAATGTCAGGTCATAAGCTCTGTAAATGCCTAGACTCCCATATTCCCTTCTCAAAAATGTTTTCTCTCTCTGTTGCAACAAATTTTGTAATAAATCATTCTAAATTAATTGCAACAGAGAGGAAAAATATTTCAGAGAGGGGAAGTCTACAAATTTACAGGGCTTATGACATGTTATTGGCTGGTTGAACTTGTCAAAATATTTGTAGACTTCTTCCTCGGTTCCTCGTGACCCGTGACTGAGGATCGTAACTGCCGTGTCGTACTCTCGAACCTGCAGTCCTCCACTTGTCTTGGCCCCCCGGCATTTCTGAGTGCCGTCGTAAAGTAAGAGTTGCAGTTTTTATCTGGTCAGACCAGCGCATGGGAGACCTCCCTCGTCCTGTTATTTCCTTTACGCTACCGACCGCAACGTTCTTAAAAGCCTATTAAAATAAGAGAGAGAAATAAGCAAATTTTGAAGTCGAATGAAATTCCGACATAACTTTACGTTTTGAAAACGAGCGGCTAGGCGTAGTGGCTAGACTGGCTAGATAACATACAAGAGCATCTATCTGTAAAATGTTACCACTGTAAAAAATAAATTTAGTTTTTATATTTTTGAGTGTGCGTATGGAGAGCCGGCCTTGTAATCGCTCAGTAGATAAATACAGGCGATCGTTAAGTATACTGTCTTGGTAATTGTCAAAAGTCATATAAAAATCTTTGGGGTCATTCATTAGTTGATTTCGAACATATGATGTTGATATGACAAGTAGGTAGAACATACCGAGGTAGATACAGATAGTACAGAAGTTCAGTATACCGTCTCAATATGTACAGACGAAGATAACGTTCATAATTGAGGCCCGGCTCTTCTTTTGATTCCAGGCTCGCAACTGGCATTGTTCGTTGTCCAAGAACCCGGGTAATTAAATTCGTTTGTAGACAAAATACTGGATTTCACCCCCTAGGCCCTAGGGAGTCAATGAGATTAACAAATTGCAACATAGATTTTTTTATTTTTTTATTTTTTTTATTTTTATTTTCTTTTATTTAGGAAACATACAGTACAGTTACATTGTTTTATATTTTACACAGTTAGACTTAACTCTAATGGACCAGTGAAGTTTCCATATTAGAAAATAATTATATGTAAGGTTATTAATTAAAGTATAAAAAAGAGAAGGAAAATAAACATAAATAGAAGTTGTTTAAAGATTAAAATAATAGTAAAAAAATGAAGAAAATTTGTAAAAGTAATTAAAAGTTAAGAATTAAAATAAAGAATGAAAAACGTGCTTAGATGTAAAAATAAAATAATAACTTTTTTTTTTAAAGGAAAAACATAAATATACACATACGTATTTTAAGAGATTCAAAGAAACGATGAGAAGAATCTTTAAATAAGAAAATAAATTTATGTCAATTTAAAAAACATCTTCAAAATTAATGACACATAGTAAGAGCAGCAATATATTGATTTCATATACATATACAATATAAGTAATTAAAAGTAGTTTGAAAGTATAAAAACATGTCAATGCAGCAGAGAAAAAGAAGGAATAACAGGTACAGCAAGTAATATTTAAAATTTGAAAAAGCAATATAAGGAGAAGATTTTAAACTAAAGGTAGTTGATAAAATTTCAGTAAAGCAATTTTCGCAGTAATACAAATTTCAGTAGAAAAATTTGATTAAAATTAACAATATGAATGTATGTAATGTGAAGTGATGTAAGAGAAAAAGGGATCAACGGGAGTTTTATAGATGGAGAACTTTTTCGAGAAGTTCCGTCTCTGTTGCAATTTGTCAATAAAAATAAACAATTATTAGTGAAGGTAATAGCGGGTTCGGCGAACTGTGAGATTGTGTACAGTTAGGAAATATTATAACGAAATAATACGTAATATGAAAAAGCTTATTATTTGTATCTGTAATTATTCAGCGTCACAATACGATTTTCTCCGCTGCACAGAAATGAATTTCTTTAATGTTTTTACTTTTATCGACTTTCTGAAATTTTTCAGTGAGTTGGCTCATTCTTAGAAAGGTGTTTTTCGCTGTAATATTTCCTCCTAATGGTGCATAGGGCAATGCATTGATTCACCAATCGCAGCGTATCTTTATTATTTTTGTTACATGAAGGTAAGCTGATGTCGAGAGGTCTCGGGTTCTATTCCCTGCACGGTTATTATTATTATTATAGACAACTTATTAAGCGCCATTTTATAATATAATACCTCAAGGGCGCTATACAAAGTGATTATATCTTCGTCATCGTCATTCCCTTTCCGCACCTAATGCTGCATAGGGCACTGCATTGGTACATCAGTCGCAGCGTATCTTGATCATTTTTGTTACATGAAGGTAAGATAATCAGTCTTACGCTTCAGGTGCCAGTCCAGGGACTATGAATCATTGTAGTGTAAAAACACCCTTTTAAATAATATTTCATATAAACCAACCTGCGGTTGGTTGATATGAAATATTATTTAAAATCAATTATCAACTTCACATACATCAACAGATGAAAGAATTGAAGAAATATAGATTTTCAAATATGGGCAGAATGGTGAATATTACACAGTGCGTAAAGTGGCCACTTAAACCAGCCATTGACTGGTCATAAGCCCAGTAGATGCCTAGACTTCTAAATTACCTTCTCTTAAATTTTCTTCATCTCTATTGTAATATGTTAGCATATAAATATGGTATGACATGACCATGAAAAGAAAAGAAAAAGAAAATTAATTTTACTTCGTAGATAAAATTAAAGATACATTTTAACTTCCTATTAGAATACGGACCCAGGTACACAATCTATTGAACTTTTTCAAATATGGTGAATGGTAATTAAGCCTTTAATATAATTATTATTTTATGAAACAGTGCTTTATGATATTCTTGATTTATTTATCCTTTTAAATATTTTACTATTTAATTTGATTCTAAATTATTTTTTTAAATATAAATTATTTAAGTTATAGGATTTTTAGGTTTAATGTTTGTTTCTAAATCTTGAGTTTAAAGTAATGTATGTTTTTTTTTTTTAAATACTTCATCTAAATATGTTAATTTTATTTTATTTTAATTTTATAAACATAAACGGCAAATCTGCCTTTTACATACATTTATAATACATATATGGCTTCATATATTTTTTTTTTTTTTTAAAACATGATTTTCCTTCTACCCAAATTAAAAAAAAAATAAACCTAATAATTATACAAGATTTATATTTCAAAAAATTAAACAGCATATTCAGTATGAAGTTTAAATAATAAAACATTCTACAGTAATACAACAAGAAAATTATAAGTACTGTTACACACAGCTAGGCAAAGTGAACAAAAAACTGTATGTATACATATTATGAAATGCATGAATTAAATATAATTACCATTCACCATCTTTGAAAAAGTTCAAAAGTTTATATGATAAGTTTTGTAAAAGGCAATTTTTCACGTATTTACTGATCAAGATTTTATGCAATTAGAGTACCAATGCAGTGCCTTACACAATGCTGGATACGGAAAGAAAAATTACGATGATTTTATCAACTGTTTTATAATTTGGTATCTATATGTATTAATTTATTATTAAATTGCACGTCACACTGGTGCGTGAACAGTATTGCTCTAAGGAAATAGTTGATTATTTATTTACAAAGTGTGCATTGTCAGTATTCTGCATAAACTCGCTAAGTCAAAAATATAAATTATGAAAAAACATCGACTTATCCCCTTACTTATTATGATGCAGACTGGGCTCGTACTACAATGGGAAGTTACAATAACAGATGTCTACTATTTTATCTACAAAGTAAAATTATGTTTACTGTATGAAAAATAGAATACGTGTAATTTTGTTTTCCTAAACGTGTTTAATTACAGATAGTCGACGAATATAATTCAAACTTCCATGAAAATATGCACATTTTGGTACGCAAATTTCGATTTTACTTTATAGACAGTCAAAGATAACTTCCTATTGTAATCGTGACCCTGATTTAGGGAGAAAAAATAAGAAATTCAATAACAATTTACCGACGAATTTACTTAAAATTTTCATATAAATATCCACATCTTCGTGCATAAATATCGATTTTACGTTATAGACATTCGAAGATAACTCTGTTAACTTTCGATTGTAATTGCCCCCCTGGGCCGCGAATACAAACGCTATCTTCATCGGTACATATCGGGACGGTACAAAATCGATATTTATGTACGAAATACGTACATGTTCAACACCGACAAAGATGTACATTTTTGTACAAATATGCACATTTTTCGCGCCGTAATTAATTAAAACGCATTTCCATAAAACTACGAGTATATCTTAAGTTGTATCTTTGTGAAACTGAGAGATTGCTTAGTTTATTTATTTAGACAAAAAAACATCTGTCTAGCAAGAGAAAATCAATATTTGTTTCGATTTGTACTTTTGTGGATTTGAGGAGTGCTTTTTCAATATGATAGGTAACTTCACTCAAAACCTCATTTTTTTTGTTGTCTCTCTATGGAACTGAGCCATCGATATGAACTAGTGACGTCGTTCAAAGTAGTTCGTTTTTATTAAAATACATTTTAATATTTGTGTGTCCAGTTTCCCGTAGGGCTGATGTTTCTCATTTCAGGTTTCTGACGATGATACTTAAATTTTCATAAAAATATGCACGAAAATACGATTCTACTTAAAATACATGAAGATAAACAATGTTTGCCCAAATTTTTGTAGAAAAGGACTATATTTAACCCCCTTAGAAGCTGTTAATATTAACATATTATAACAGAGATGAAGAACATTTTAGAGAAGGGAATATAGAAGTCTAGGCATCCACATCGCTTATGATCTGTCATTGGCTACTTTACACAATGTGTCACATTCATCATTCTGTCCATATTTGAACATCTATATTTCTTCAATTCTTCCATGTTGACGTCAGCATATGGAACAATAAAAAAAATATAGATGGTCAAATATAGGCAGAATGGTGAATGTTACACTTAAACCAGCCAATGACGGTCACAATCTCTGTGGATGCCTAGACTTCTATATTCCGTTCTCTAAAATGTTCTTCGTCTCTGTTGTAATATGTTCATATAGGAGAAAACTCTGTTAACATCCCATTGTAACTCGGCCCGATAAAAAAAAACATAGGGTGGATTGACTTTTATCATATAATTATTTTTTAAATCATTTTTTGGCAGGTAAACGCTCAAAGCAGTATACCATGAAGCCGATTAAACTCCACTCGATTTAAAAATTAAAAAAAATACCCGCAAGTAAAAACGAATGAAATAAAGTAAATATTAATAAGTATCTACCCACCCTTATTTTACCAGGCGGGTGGCTAGGCATGAAGCATGATGCATGTGACATGGGCCTCTCTCATTTAGGAGGGGATTTTTTCAAAAGAGTGATATTTTTATTTAATTTCTTTTCGCAGAGCACCGATGACATATTATAATTATATGCACGAAGGTCACAATCAACGTTAATAAGTGCATAATTAGGCCACTCTGATGTGAATATTAACTGATGGTTTACAAGACCCAAGCGTATTAGTGTTTTTCACTCAAATCAACTGTTTTTGTCTTTGTCCGGACGGATGTAGACTTCAGTTCTTTGTGTGAACGAAAACCAGAATTCCGGACATGATTCTGGTTCTTTTTCGCTTTCTTTTTATTTTCCTTTCTCAAATTTCAAACAAAATATGTAAATTTGTTTGAAAATTTGAAGTACTCATATAATAATAGAGCCATAGAAAAGTGAAACTGAGATAATAGCTACTACTACTACTACCATCACGCCATTTCCCCGTAGGGGTAGGCAGAGAGAATGGACCGCCACACACGTCTATCCTGGCATACAATCCTAGCCTCTTCCACATTCATACATCTTGTCATACATGCCCCTCGGTTCTGTCTGCTTTTGACATGACCAGACTTAAGATTTTGGTTTATCTGATCATGCCACGTCTTCCTTGGTCGTCCTCGTCTAACGTTGCCGTTCATTTTCGCCATATATACTTGTTTTACCATTCTTTCGTCGTCCATTCGTTCTACGTGACCAAACCATCTCAGAGACCCTTTCTTAATCTTATCAATTATACTTGTCTCAGATTTACACTCTCGCCTGATTTCATCATTCGTAACCCTGTCATACATTGATTTCCCACACATTCGTCTAAGAGATCGCATTTCAACCGCGTTCATTAATTAGGCTTTCATCCTTCCTCTGCCAGTTCCATGTTTCACTTTCATACATAAGTGTTGGGACTAAAACTCCGTTGGCACTGCCAGTTTAGATTGACATATTTTTATTAGAAATTACTGTGCTTAGTGCTCCATTTATTTTGTTGCCCGCATTCACTCTTCTTTCAACATCTTTTTCTACTCTTCCATCTCTTGAAAACATGCTTCCCAGATACACAAATTCTTCTACTTGCTCGAGACATTCGTTGTTTACATTTATTATGCAGTCAGTAACCTCACTATCCCTTTCAAATACCATCACTTTTGACTTACTTTCGTTCATCGCCAATTGGCTCTCCAGGCATACATCATACATTCTAGAGACTATTTGCTGCAAATCAGCCTTGCTGCTTGCTAACAGAGCTGCATTGTCAGCATACAACAAGCAGCTTACTAAAAAATTATCCATTTTTGCTCTAATACCCATACATTCTATCTCTTTCATACAGTTGTCCATGTATAGATTAAACAACCATGGTGACATTACACATCCCTGTTTCACGCCTTTTGAGATCGCAAACCAAGATGTAAATCCCCCATTAACTCTTATACACGCTGAACTCTCCTCATAGAGAGACGATACTTTTGTGAAAAGAGTAACCAATAAAATCTTCACAACATTTTGAATGTTTTTGACTCTGATAAATCATAAATAAACAATGAATACATTATTTTTTTTATATATTACAAACAAGAATCTAATTTTGTATTTAACCAGCTTTAATGATTTTTCAAGTACCCTAAGATTTTGCTAGTGCTGTAGGTGTTTTATGCAAATTGAGAAATGCCGTTTTTGTGATCGGTATCATTTTCAGAAGGTGTTGGAGGTGGGACAAATTGATCAATGTTAATTGATCGAATAAAAAAATAATTCATTTAATGTTGTTCATGAAAAAAGTATAAATGTCTCATTTTTTGGTGAATAATTGTGTTAAACACACTATAATAGGCTTGTTTTTGCGTTTTTTATATCAATTTTCGGAAACAGAGTTTCATGATTCCGTGAAATAACTGATAAAATCGATTTGACCAGTGATCAGTAATTTCCCATCACGAATAAAATTAGTTTGACAGCTGTCATTCTAATCAAGCCATATTTTAAGGACTATAGCATATCTTTATTTCTCGTGTTAAACCTATGGAAATCTCTGTTCCTCTTAAAATCATCATGTTTTTATGTACACACATCAAGTTTTTATAAATGTATTAACATGTGACTGTCAATATATTGATTTCTTTAAACTTATCTCTAAGCGATTCTCTGGAATTCATATTGTAAATTGCTCGAACAGCTCTCTTCTCCAGCACAAAAACAGAGTCAATATCTGCAGCATTTCCTCTCAGCTTTATACCGTGAGACGTAACGCTGCGGAAGTAGCTGAAATAGACCAACTTAGCTGTTTCTACATCAGTAAGATGTCGAATATTTTTAACAGCGTAGACTGTCTGCAAACTAAGTCTGCTCGATAAACCAGATGTATGTGGACCCCACTGAAGCTTAGAATCGAATTTTATGCCCAAAAATACCGTAGTATTCACAAAAATTGGGACCGGACTCCATTCAGTCAATCGAAAATTCGGATAATGGGATTTTTTTTACGTAAAAAGGGTATATTTTAATAATTTACTGTATTTATTTATTCATATTTTTTCTCTTACAAACTATAATTAATAAAAAAAAAAAATGTGACCTTACTGGGGTTACCTTTGCCGAGGACACTTAACAATACATATATCTACCCACCCTTATCTCTGTAAGCTTTTTAACTTCACAAACATCAACAGATGAAAGAATTGAAGGAATATAGATGTTCAAATATAGGCAGAATGGTGAATGTTACACAGTGTGTAAAGTGGCCACTTAAACGTGGCACATAAGCCCTGTAGATGCCTAGACTTCTATATTACCTTCTCTTAAATGTTCTTCATCTCTGTTGTAATATGTTAATATAAACAGCTCCTCAGGGAGTTGAATCCAGTTCTTGTCTACAAAAATTTGGACAAACTCAAAATATTATTGATATATACATATATTTTTAATTTTGCATTTGAGAATAAACAAAGAAAACTATTATATTACAACAGAGATGAAGAACATTTAAGAAAAGGTAATATAGAAGTCTAGGCATCTACAGGGCTTATGACCTGTCAATGGCTGGTTAAGTGGCTTTAAGTTAAGTTTAAAGTAAGAAAAAGTTTTTAAAAAAAAAGTTAAGTTAAGTTAAGTTTAAAAAAGTTAAGTTAAAAGTTTTAAGTTAAGTTTAAAGTAAAAAAAAAGTGTTTAAGTAAGTAAAGTTAAGTTTAAGGCTTTAAGGTTTAAGTGGTTTAAGTGGCTAGTTTAAGTGGAGTTGAATCCAGTCCTTTTCTACAAAAATTTGGACAAACTCAAAATATTGTAAAAGAAAACTAACTTAATTAACAAAATGTTCAGACAGTTTTAAACACTACGTATTTATGTTTTCAATTCATTCATGTACATCTATATTATGTATGTAAACAATGGGAGAAATGGCTATTTTTAAAGAAAAAGAGCTTTTAATTAATTAAATGAAAAGGCAACACTTTAACATGTTAAGCGTAGTTTTTTAAAAACCACTGAACTTCCTCTCGGCTTCATCTTGAACTTCTTGTCGGCCTCGTGGTGTAGTGGTCAGCGCGCTTGCGTACCATGCAAGAGGTCGTGGTGTGAAAGGGGCCATCCATGCGCTATCACGCAGTGGGCTCGTGGTTTGCACGTGCTCAGCGGTCCAGCCTCCGTGAGTGCACGGCGGTCGTTTGCATGAGAAATATCGACTTGCAATATGCGTGAGTTACTCGAGTTACGCACTATGGGCTGTGGGTAACATTCAATATGGAATATTGAATTTCCGTTCTAGTTACCAATAATATACATTTATAAATAAAAAGTATGGCTGGATTTTCACACCAAGGAGACATTTTTTTGTATACTAAAAATCAACATATTTCAAGTAAAATATAGACAAAAAAAACACAAAGATATTTATTTATTTATATGTTTTTTTTTTCCACCAACGTGAAATAATAAATGAATAAATAAATGAATAATAATAATTTATTTATTTTTATTTATTAAGGAAAAACAACAGTTGTTATATAAGAACACAAAATATAAAAAATAGTAAATACATCCAGTTAAAGTTTTTCACAAATATAATGAGAGAACATGTTACACAGTAAAGAGAAAAATAATACTAATGTATTAATATAATGTATAATATAATTATAAGACGTGAGAAAAAAAGAGCTCTTAAGAAGGTTAAGGGGAGAAATGGAGGAGAGGGATTTTCATAATATAGTTGACCAATTCAAAATTTTGATATTATAATAAAATAAACATAATTAAAGGAACATAAACTTATTACACACTGACAAATGTTTTATTTTACTGTGTTTCAAAAAGTTTTTCTTTTGAAGTCACAAAATTATTTATTAAAAATATCTAAATAGGGACAAAGTAAATTGAATTTGGAGCAGCTACGATAAATAAACGAGTTTTGAACATATTTTTTTTAATTAGAAAAAAAATGAACTTGTCGTGTTGACTTTACGGGACAATTGATTGAAATACGCCCCAAGAGATATGGAATCGATAAAATTGTTTAAAATTTTGAAGAGGAAAGACAGATCAGAAATGTTTCTACGTTTAGTAAGTGAAGTTAAACTATGAAAGGAAGAAGAGTCTTCATACGAGTCAAAATATGTAAGAGATTTACTATCTAGAAGTTTAAGGAATCTATTCTGTATTTTATCTAGTTGTGATATATAAATTGTATATCGAGGATTCCAAACAACAGATGCAAACTCAAGATGGCTGCGAACGTCATTATATAAGATTTTGAGGGATGCGGTTGTTTTGAATGGTCGAGTGGTGCGTATAATAAAGCCCAGATTTCTGTAAGCCTTATTTATAGACGCCTGAATATGGGAATCAAATAAGAGTTTTTCATCCATAATCACACCTAAATCTCTCGGCTCGTTTTTCCGGACAAGACAATTACCGTTAATTTCATAATTGAAAATAATTTTATTTATGTTTCTAGTGAACGAAATGACGGAACAATAATAATGCTGATAAAATGAATGCGGCTAAATTGGATTAATATTTAAGTTCATATTGTTTAATCCGAATATTATATTCCGAGAATTCAATTCAACCAAATGATTTAATGTGTGAGAAGTCAGTTGTTGTATGAACCATGTACCCATGCCCAGTACATACGAGAACCGTGTGTCACATCGTCACATGATTCATTACATTGCGCAGTAAAGTAGGGTTAATTTACCCACTCTAGGGCCATGCAAACAAAACAAACCATAACGCCGTTTCAGATAGAGAGGACAGAACGCCACGTCACTCTATCTTTGCGTACATATCTCGCTTCCTCTACATTCATACATCTTCTCATGCACGCACGACGATTATTCCTACTTTCGAGTATTTTATCGACTTGATCGTGCCATGTCTTTCTCGGTCTTCCTCATTTTTCATTCGCATCGTAGATCCTTTTAGCAGTTCTTTCGCTGTCCTATCGCTCTACATGTCCAAACCAACTCGGCACCCCTTTCTTGATTCTGTCCATAATGCATGTCTCAGCCTTACACATTTCACGGATCTCGACATTTGTGCACCTATCATACATCGTTTTACCACGCATTCGCCTGAGGGATCGTATTTCAACAGCATTTAACCTACTTTCATAATTATTTTTCCAATTTCATACTTCGCTCCCATACGTTAGAGTTGGCACTAGAACTCCATTATGAACTCCATTGTGAGCTATCTTAAATTAAGTTAAAGGCCTTTCATCGTAATACTTAGCCGAAGGGGCGTAATATTTCAAAGTACATTTAATAGGGTCACAATGGGGAAGTTCGGTGTCTTTTCAATTAATTTTTAAGCAAAAAATAAAAATATTTTTTTACATCGTATTTTCACAGCGCTGATTTTTTATGTTGTATTTTTGAAATAACTCCGCGTGTGACGTCAGAGTTTCTTCTCTGTCAGTTCTTCCGATTGGTGCGTTTACGGTAAGCAAACCGGATATTCTTTACAGCTCTCCTATCATTGGTTGGTTCAACAATTCAATGCTCTAATTTTTACCGCGCGCAAGAAAGCATTTTTTGTATCTAATTTCCCGTAGGGCTGAATTTCCTCATTCGTCGATTTAGTTCGATTTGTCCAACAGACCATTTTTAACGAAATTGATTTGAGTGTACAGGAGTTCTAAGAAATCCTTTATTTATCAATTTCAAATGAAAAATGTATTTTGAAAAAAAATGTTTAATGGGTTTTTAACGAATTTTGTCTTAAGTTAAATTTATGCCTATTTGTGTTGTGATTTGTATTTTGGTCTGTTGGACAAAAACTAACTAAAGCGACGAATTGTCGGCCTCGTGGTTTAGTGGTCAGCGCGTTTGCAAGAGGTCTTGGATTCGATTCCCGACATGATTGCATGGAACTATTTGACGTCGAGAACCCGATGCCTTGTAAAGCAGGCAAGCGTCGTTAAGGCTCTCAGGAGGCGTCCGCAGCACACAACCGTATCGCCTCCGCTTGATGACAGTTGTCACCGAAGTTTGCTGCGTTCGTTCTCTTATTACTTCATTTCTTACAAAGTCGAACCACCGCACACCCCAGATTCTTCTGAGACACCTATTCTCAAAATTTAGAATTTTGCTGTTTTGGGCCCATGTCACGATTTGCATCCGTAGAGTAGAATAGGTGTTATGCTGGCGTTGTATAGGCGGCATTTGGTTTTCACTGAGTAAAAAAACGATCTCCAGACAGCCTTCATACATACGCACTCCTAGTTCTTTTTTGAAGCTGCCATTTTCCGTATTACATGCTCCCAGGTATTTGAAACTCTCGACCCTTTGGATGGCTTGGTTTGACATAATTATTAGTAATTTCAAATGATTAGTAATTTCAAATTAGTACGTATATAACGTGCTTGCAACGCTTTCTCTTTTCCCTGGAGAGCGTTCAGAATAGCACAAAAGAAATCGATTTCTGTTTTTTTTTTTTTTAATATTTTTTTAGTCATGTGATTTCAAGTATATGTGACCCCGTTCGCCATTGCCTACCGCGTCATGGTGCGCGGCTCTGTGATGGCGTCTCAGGAACCTGTAGCGCTCAGCATCATAATTAGTATAATTGTCGGTTTTAAGTATCGCCATTTGTGTTTTTTGTTGTCACTACTGTTCGCAAACACAATGTGAGCACGCTTCGCGGTTCATAGATCAACAAAGATAAACAAACGATCAAAAATACATCATTCGTTGAGAGGAAACGCGGTCTGAATTTTCTTCGTACGAACGTATTCCCGTATTTTCTACCTGGATTTTGGCACTAGAACAATGACTTTTTTAAACACTATTGACATTCTTTAGGTATGGCACTAATATTAGGCTACTTTTTTTAATATTCGGTATTCGGTCGAAGGTGGTTCGATCTCAAAACTAACATTGAACTCCTATAACGAGCGTCTTGAGGATGCGGCGGTAGACCTGGCTTGCACACGTGGTACGCGTGCCTTAGAAGAACCTATAGTCCTTAAAATATAGCTTGATTAAAATGACAGCCGCCAAACTACTGTCTCTAGTGATGAGAAATTACTGATCACTGATCACTGATCATGAACCGATTAAATCGATTTTATCAGTTTTTTTCGTGCAAACATTTAACCCTGTTTTCGAAAATTGATATAAAAAACGCAAAAACAAGCCTATTATAAAATGTTTATGACAATTATACACTAAAAAATAAGACATTTTTTCATGAACAACAACAAATGATTTTTTTTTTATTCGATCGATTTACATTGATCAATTTGTCCCATCTCTTACATTTTTGCAAAATGACGTAACCTTGTAAGAACGTCGTTAATAATTAGGTTTATTTTAGTTTTAAAGCTGATTTTATATAATTATGTCGATTTATATTTAATTTCATTTTTTTAATTTTCCTTTATTAAGAAAACATACAGTCATACATCAATAGTATTAAAAACAACGGTTTTCTAACATAAAAAGACCAATTAAGTTTTTATTAATTATGCCAATGATTCAAACTACAAACCACTAAATGCGACAAAAAAAATAAATAAAAAAGAAACTCAAATGAGAAAATAACAATTGTTAACATATGTCAAGCATTGTATTAAAAAAATAAATTTACATGCCAGATATGAATGATTTTTTGTGTGTCAATACACACCTTAGACGTCACTACAAAGTTCTGTCGTCACTTTTGCTGACAACTGTCATTCTAATCAAATACTTGAAGGACTATAAACCCAAGTTGTCTGTTCTTTAAACCTGCGGGCTCACGCCGTCCTGGAAGGCCGTCGATGACGATCTTTCGACTTTATTCGGCGGAACTAAGGGGCGCTGGATTGACGTGGGAGAAGGCGACTGGCGAGAGTGCTGGCTGGCGACAACTGGCGATGTCCAGTTGCTTTGGAGCGGATGTGGAAAAGAAGAAAAAAAGTCGGTCGAATACTGCGTAACAGTCAGCCGAATACCGACACATAAAAATAAAAAAAACGAACATATTGCTTAAAAATGTATCTATTTTAATCACAATTTATTAGTTTTAGTAAGTAAGTTGTGTTTTTTTTTTTTAATTAAAAACTTTTATTGGCATAAAAAACAATACCTACAATAAAAAAATGAAACACTTAAGGTTGAACTTGCCAAAAAAGAGACTGGCTCTTGTATTTGTCAAGTTAACAAAATAATATAAAAAAGAAACAAAAAATGCAAAACAAAATACTACAATAAATAAATAATTAAATAATTCAAAAAATTTAGAAAATTTAACACTTTTAAAAATATGAATTAAAACTCAAAATTTATGAATTGATATGACAGGCACATATTATACATACATTTTTTTCAGCATTTGTTGGTAGCAAACGATTGCGCTTTTTCTCATAAATCAAAACTCGCGAGATCTTGTTACACAGCAAATACATTCATATTTAAAAACCAAAATTTATTTACAAGTAATTCAAATAGATCAAGTCAAAGAAGGAATCGAGTGTTAGATATAACACATTGCAAAACGAGGCTCGCACAGAGACATGCTTATTTTATAGGCCCAAAATTTTTGAATTCTTTTTTTACTGATAATATTTCATTGATTCCAAACTTTCAAAATTTTCCTTCTTTTAAAAAACACGCACTATCCTGGATTCAAACTAAAGATATGAACTCTTTTTTTTCTATGATATATTTTGTTGCCCTTTAATAATAAGGAATATTTTTGTGTTTTTTAAAAATATTTTTTAATTACTTTAAAAAAAAAATACCATATTATCTTTTACAGAATACTTTATTTTTTCTTTATGTTATACGAAATTATTATAACTGTCCATTATTTACTTTAGGAGCAAAAATTCTTAAACATTCTCTTGTATACCCACGAACAGGCCATGCCTTTGTGGGATTTTTTGTTTACTATTTTTCTATTAAAATGTACTTCATTGATATGTAATTATGCTTTATTTTTTTAATACTCTGTTTTATCATCATGTTTATTGTAAAAAATAACCTTTCCGCACCTAATGGTGCATAGGGCACTGCATTGATAGACCAATCGCAGCGTAACTTGATCATTTTTGTTACATGAAGGTGAGATGATCAGTCTTACGCTTCAGATGCCAGTCTAGAGACTATGAAATATTCTAGTGTAAAAACACCTTTTTAAATAAATATTTCATGTCAAACGTGTCGGGAATCGAACCCGAGACCTCTTGCATGATAGATAAACGTGCTGACCACTACACCACGAGGCCGACACAGCAAACACACAGCCAGCTTATTATCTTCACTACTAATATCATAATATTCCCAAATAGTCGTTTTATGATTAAATGGTGCCATGATGTACAATGAACAAATAATTAGTAATAATTATAACTAATAAGGACTGTTAGTAACACAATGTGATGTAATAATGAACAAACGCGGGTCGCGACATGTTCTACTCGCAAATGAAACAGATGCGCCCGCCCCGTCACCCCCGCACGCACCGCAATGAGACATGTCGTAACCGTCGCGCGCGAAATGCGCACATTTTCTACCAAACATTCGGCCGCGGCCAAATCACTGTTCGTGACATCTCTAATATCTACCATTAGCGTATCCCTATCGTTTTATTTGATTAATTGTATTTGTCGGCCTCGTGGCGTAGGGGTCAGCGCGTTTGCCTACCATGCAAAAAGTCTCGGGTTCGATTCCCGACATGGTTCACATGAAATATTTAATTAAAAAAATGTTTTTACACTTTTTACCATGCGAATGTTGATGATGGATGCAGAAATAGAGGAAGACCGAGAAAGACATGGCATGACCAAATCCGAAAAATACTTGAAGATGGACGTGTTAAAAGTCGGAATATTATAGGTACACAGATGTCGAGATCCGTGAAGTGTGTAAGGCTGAGACATGCATTATGGACAGAATCAAGAAAGGGGTGCCGCGTTGATTTGGACATGTAGAGCGAATGGACAGCGACAGAACGGCTAAAAGGATATGCGATGCGAATGATGATGGATGCAGAAAACGAGGAAGACCGAGAAAGACGTGGCGCGATCAAGTCCATCAAATACTTGATGATGGACATGTCAAAAGTAGGAATAATCGGCGCGCGTGCATGAGGAGATGTGTGAATGTAGAGAAATAGTATGCATAGAAATAGTGATGTGGCGTTCTATCCTCTCTGCCTACCCTACTACTACTACTACCATCACGCCATTTCCCCGTAGGGGTAGGCAGAGAAAATGGACCGCCACACACGTCTATCCTGGCATACAATCCTAGCCTCTTCCACATTCATACATCTTACCTGCCTACCCTAACGGGGAAAAGGCGTGATGGTTTGTTTGTGTTTTGTTTTTACTCTAGAATATTATTTCATAGTTCCTGGACTGGTACATGAAGCGTAAGACCGATCATCTTACATTCATGTAACAAAAATTATCAAGATACGCTGCGATTGGTGTATAGAAATATAGATCTTTGCGCTGTGCGGTTCGTAGATATTAAAATCTTCAATCTAAAATGTAAAAAATAAGTTAGGAGCATAAATGTTTGTTTTATTCATCGATCTACCAGGGTTGCATTCGAAGAGAATGCATTTACAAAAAAATGGAAAGATGATGTTTTTTTGTGTATAAAAAAAGTTTGTTTTTGAATGTTTACAAACGGCATTTGTTTTTTGTGGATCTCAATCAGATTCTTTCCTAAAGTTCCTTATAATTTCTACCCATTTGTTTCTTTTTGCTAGATTTTTGGTAATACTAAAATAATATTAGATTAACAATATTTTGAGTTTGTCCAAATTTTTGTAGACAAGGACTGGATTCAACTCCCTGGGGAGCTGTTAACATTTCAGGCGTTGCCTAGTATGTTGGTGAAATAATTCAATTAGATGAATCTCACCCGCATAAATAAAGGTTTCAGCTCTTTAACTTCACAAACATCAACAGATGAAAGAATTGAAGTAATATAGATGTTCAAATATGGGCAGAATGGTGAATGTTACACAGTGTGTAAAGTGGCCACTTCAACCAGCCAATGACAGGTCATAAGCCCTGTAGATGCCTTGACTTCTATATTACCTTCTTTAAAATGTTCTTCATCTCTGTTGTAATATGTTAATGTTAACAGCTCCCCAGGGAGTTGAATCCAGTCCTTGTCTACAAAAATTTGGACAAACTCAAAATATTGTTGATAAATCCACCTGGTCCATGAAAAAGTATAGAAATTGAAAAAATTAAAATTTCAGGCGTTGCCTAGTATGTAGGTGAAATAATTAAATTAGATGAATCTCACCCGCATAAATAAAGGTTTCAGCTCTTTAACTTCACAAACATCAACCAGCCAATGACAGGTCATAAGCCCTGTAGATGCCTTGACTTCTATATTACCTTCTTTAAAATGTTCTTCATCTCTGTTGTAATATGTTAATATTAGATTCAAAACATTTTTAAAAATCGTATTCCTACAATAAGTACACCCCTGTTGGTGAGAAGACCGGAGTTTGACGTTTGCAAAAAGAATGCCATATTTGAAAAAAATATTATTTTTATGTTTTGAAATTCAACCATAAACAAGTACCTAGGTACCTACTTAAATTCAATATTTGAAAATCATCAATTTTAAGTTTTGGAATTTTATCACAAACAAGTATCTAGGTACCTACTTATCAATGAAAAGTCTTTTGCCAACGTTCGGGCAGGACAACGTCTGTCAGGTCCGCTAGTTCCTTATACAGGGTGTTCTTTAAACCCTGTCACATCCGAAACCATAATGGTTAGTATGGGCAAGAAGACACATTAGCATATTTAAAAAATATTTAGAATGAATTTTTTTTTTAAAATAAAATATTTAAAAAAAACAAATGGTTGCTGACTTCTGCAGGGGATAAGCGAGGGGGGCGTGGCCGCGTGGTTGACAGTGTATCGGACTCCCTCTCCCCACTCCTCGTTTCTCCCCTGCAGAAGTAAGCAACCAGCTGTTTTATTTGATATTTAATTTTTGTAAATTTTATTCGTTCTCAAAATTTATTTTAATGTGCCAATATGTCTTCTTGCTCATACTGATCACCGTGGTTTCGGATGTGACAGGGTTTAAAGAACACCCTGTATAGTTTAAACTGTCGTCGCTTTATTGTAGTGTAATTTAGTGAATACATATTATTGGATGGCAGGCCCTAATTTTTTTTAAATATTGTGTACATAACCTATACATCTGTTTGTATTCGAAATAAATCAAATAAACAAACTTAGTAACTATGGGTATGTGTAAGGTCTATGTATCATGTACATGTCAATGATCGGACTATTTTGATTGGTGTAATTATGCGCGAAGTGGTCTGTACGAAGAACGATTGGAGATATGGAGATCCCCCTGTATTGGATAATGATACCATCTGTGTGCCGACAGTGATAGAGAGACTAATGCCTTAATGACTCGAAATGTGAATCAAAACGGCAACGTGCATATGAATACTAATTTACTAACCGAACTCCGTTTGGTCCTGTGCGTGGTAGGATTTAAGAATGAATGAGAAGGTTCAGTGGTTTAAAAAAAAAACAAAAAAATAAAGACACCAAAATAACCTAATAGAGTCGCCCATACGGAGAAAAACCATTATATGATTATTGACAACGAAGTTATTTTTTAAATATTTATTTTGAATGTTGAAATAGGGCACACATATACATATTCTTATGTGTGATCTAATAAAAACAACTTACATATATTAAATAAAATAAATAAAACGGCTTTGTTTTTTACCACATTTTTTTTTCCACCGACCGGTTTCAAAGCAAACAAGCTTCTCCTTCAAGGTTTACGTAACTAATGAATTATTTCCTATTTTATTTTATCCAAGTTTACTAAATACTACACGTGAAGCTAATAAATCAAGTCTTGTTTTCCTAAAAGGGTGGTTATTTGAGATGCATATTTTCGAAACTAGACAGGAGTGGACTAAAAGAAATATAGTTTATTTGGTTATTAATGATTTTTTTCTTATTATGAATTGCCTTTTTAATTTGTTAAGAATTCCAAGTTGCCTAATTTTAATATTTTGTTTTCTACATGAAGTACTTTAAATCCAGTGTCTTTATTTAAATTATGATTATCGTCTATTACTACTTTTTTATTATAATGAATAACCACAACGTTAGTGCTTCAAATATAAAAAATTATACATTTATCTAACTTATAAGTTATTTGACACATATTTCATAACCATCTGTTTAATTTATTTTTTTTATCAATGATGTTTTTCCCATTTCATAATATTTTTTTACTGCCTTATATAAAATAGAATTTTGTGACTTCGCCTTTTTCTAATAGGGAGTCTGAGTTGGTTACAGATTACAGCAATACTGCGGGCCGTAGGTACTTGGGTTGATAATTGCAAGCGCTAACAGAAACCGTCTGTTACCCGTTACACGTTTGTTGTCAAACTAAAAACCAAACCAAAAATTTGGAACGCTTTTGTTCTATGCAATAGAGCTTAAGGGTTTCTCTACAGAATTATTACTCTGAGCACTAAGCCAATTTTTTATATTTTTATGTATCTATATTTAAATAACTCCGCCCGCGACGTCACGAGTGCAAGTCAGTGAGTTTTCCTGACATTTGAAAAGATAACCCCCTACGTATGAAAACACGCTAAACATGGCTTCCCGGAAACCGGAAATCCATCATGACACATAATTGATTGGCTATTCTTACAGCTGTTGACCAGAATCTGCGACGTTCCAAAGTATCTAATTTTTTTTTTTTAATTTTCGAAAAAACATTCCTTACAATTAATTAAATTACCGCGTGTAAGAAAACACTTTTTGCATCCAATTTCCCATAGCACCGAACTTCTTAATTGATAAATAAGCTGAAACATTTATTTATGCGGGTAAGATTCATCTAATTGAATTATTTCACCTACATACTAGGCAACGCCTGAATTTTTGTTTTCTCCAATTTCTTTTATCAACAATATTTTGAGTTTGTTCAAACTTTTGTAGACAAGGACTGGATTCAATTCCCAATATCCAACAATAGTCCTATTGAGTAAGGAAGTTCTTTTTTTATATTTTTATATACACACTAAAATTACCTAATAGAGTTGCCCATACGGAGGAAAACCATTATATGATTATTGGCCAGGAAGCTATTTTTTTCACCCCATTAATTAAAAAAAAAAAAAAGTTATTTTTTTAAATATTTATTTTGAATGTTGAAATAGGGCACACATGCATACATATTCTTATGTGTTCAAAGTAGCTAATTTTTATTTAAACATTTAAAAAAAAAATACGTACAATTAAATGTTCTAATTTTTACCGCGTGTAAGAAAACATTTTTTGCATCCAATTTCCCATAGCACTGAACTTCTTCATTGTTAAATAAATAAATGTATTTTTTGTTTTTTTCCAGAAGACAGTAGCACGTGCAGCCCCAGTGAGTACCGCTGCGATGATGGGAGTTGTATAGGCCGCTGGCAATGCGCCTCTACAAGCCAATGCGCCGATTTATGCAGTAAGTCAATATTCATATAATATATATATATATTTACTATCTTTATATGTATAATTCCTCTGTACATGTGATGTCACTGAACGCCTTCTAAACGGCTTAACCGATTTACGTGCGGTTTTTAGAGAAATATAGATCTTTGCACTGTGCGTGTTCGTAGATATTAAAATCTTCAATCCAATGTGTAAAAAAGACGTAAAGAGCATAAATGTTTTATTTATCGATCTACCAGGGTTGCATTCGAGGAGAATGCATTTGCGAAAAAATGGAAAGATGTTGTTTTTTTGTGTATAAAAAAAGTTTGTTTTTGAATATTTACATACATCATTGGTTTTTTGTGGATCTCAATCAGATTCTTTCCTTAAACTCCTTAAAATTTCTACCCATTTATTTATTTTTATTGGATTTTTGGTAACACTAAAATAATAATAAATTCAATATATTTAAAAAATCGTATTCCCACATAAATACATCCTTCTGTTGGTGAGAAGACTAGAGTTTGACGTTTGCAAAAAGAATGCCATATTGGAAAAAATATTTTCTTTATGTTATGGAATTCAACCATAAACAAGTACCTACTTAAATGTAATATTTTAATATTAACAATTTTTAGTTACCTAGGTACCTACTTATCAATAAAAAGTCTTTTTCCAAGGCAAGCTAACGTTCTGGCAGGACAACGTCTGTCGGGTCAGCTAGTTATTATATATTTTTTTAGCAAGCAGCTTAAAGCTGATATGCTTAAAACTATTTTTAACTTTTCCGAAACAAATCTAGTCAATTTTTGAACCCATCGAAACTACACATTGAGATCAGCTCCTGTGGCAGCTTGTTCCAACCATCAACAACCCTGTTGCTCAGGAAATGCTTCCGTGGATTTATATTAAATCTCGTTTTCTCCAGCCTGAGACTGTGGCCTCGAAGACGAGCATCGTGTTTAAGCGTGAACATGGGATATTGCTGCCAAATTCGGGCAGCTTTAGTGACCGTTGAGTATCGCGTATGTCTCTATCAGGTCACCCCTTTCTCGCCGTTCCTTCCTGCAGCGTTGTGAAACCGAGAGTTTCCAAGCCGTTTTAGGCTCAGCGACAACTTTGTAGCTCGTCTTTGAACTCTTTCCAACAAGTTGATATCCTCAACAAAATAGGGATTCCATATCTGAAACCCGTATTCGAGATTAGGTCTGATATAGGTTTTGTATATTTTTAGTAGCATATTCGGTATTACAAATATATGAGAAGACTTTTTTTTATCAAGTAGATAATTGAATTTGATTTTTTATTATGTTTAATATGTGACATTCCCATTTTAAATCATCTGTTATTTGTATTCCGAGGTCTTTTTTTGTTTCACAGCTAAACCATTTAGACTGTATACAAGTTTAAGGGTTTTCGAGACGATGTGAAGCCATTTCTTGGTCCATTCATGAATAATGTCCAGGTCTTGCTGTAGTTGAGTTGAGTGAGTGAGTGAGTGAGTGGGTTTGCAGACAGCTTTGTATCATCTGCCAAAATTTTAGGACTTTGACTGTATGATTGCTGGTCATTCTATAATATAGAGTATGAAGAGAACCGGACCAAGTACGGATCCCTGCGGAACGCCGCTTAATATCGGAGTCTTCAATCCAGTCGTAAACCTTTCCCCGGATTCCTATGTGGTACAGTTTGGCTAAAAATTGGTACTGTTTCGAATGCATTTTCGAAGTCTAGATAGATAATAAGGATGTTCTTTGAACCCTGTCACATTCGAAACCACGATGATCAGTATACGCAAGAAGACATATTAGCATATTGAAAAAAATATTTAGAACGAAGAAATTAAAAAAAAACAAATGGTTGCTTACTTCTGCAGGGGAGAAACGAGGGGGGCGCGGGCGTGCGGTTGACAGTGTATCAGGCTCCCCTCTCCCCCTCCTCGTTTCTCCCCTACAGGAGTAAGCAACCATTTGTTTTTTATTTATCTTTTATTTTTTAAGATTTAAGTCATTCTAAAAAAATATTTTAATGTGCCAATATGTCTACTTGCTCATACTGATCATCGTGGTTTTGGTTTTGACAGGGTTTAAAGAACACCCTGTATAAATAACATAATATTTTTTTGGTGTCCCTAGTCTGCCGATGCATAAAAATGGAGTAAAAGTAAACACAATATTTTAATTATTTTAATTAAAATTCAATAATTTAAATATTATGATATTCGTATCATTTGTTATTATGAACTTGTATTGATAAAATAAGTAAGTCATTCATTGATATTGTGAATTATTTATATCTAAAAAAACAACTCTTAATGTCTCCCGCTATTATCTTTGAAAAATACATTAGAAAAACATAATTTTATTTACATCCAAACAATGTTTTTCTCGTAAACATTATATCGAGGCTATACTGACAGAATGCATCAAGTCAACAGTCTTTATATTTCAAATATGTTTAAATATAGGTGCAAGATGTTGATTAAAAATATGCTATGACTAGAATGAAGATTACTCCATAGAATTAAGAATAGTCCAGAAACCGCATACGCGTTTCAAACTGAAGGCGACTAAACTAATCATAAATGAATATTTTTATTATATTTTTGACCATTAGTTCCTTTGTAGATACGCATTCCTCAGTAGGCAACTCCCGATTTGAATTCAACTATGCCGTGTTGTGTCGTTTTAAAGTGTAGAAATACTGCTGGGATCAAAAAAAAACAGGGTGGGAACACATTTCATGTTTAAGTAGCAAATTCACGAATCATATTACTTAAGAATTGAATTATTTTGCCATCTGTCGGATTGTCAAAGAAATCAAAATAGACATTTTGTTATGTTGCCAGGGTAGTAAATTTTTTTACGCTACTTTGCTCATTTAACGAGAGAACTAACGAAAATTGGACATCTCGGATTAAACAACGCCGTGGTGGACATTTGACCGACATTATCTTTGAACATAATGGCATCGAATTTCATTTAACATGACATAAAAATATTCGCTTTATGTATTTTTTTTTGTAAGGTCGAAGTTTAATTACTCTTATTAAATGAATATTAACTTTTTTGTGTCAATCAATGTTTCCGCGCGTACAGTAAAATTTTAGATAAATGAATAAATTGCTTTTTTGTGTTGCTTACGTTTGTGCTATGATTATATTTTTCGCGATCTGGCAACATTACGCGGCGACTTCACGCATGCGCGCGGCTTAAGTGGGGCAAAGAGTGGTGGGGGGCGATCGACGGTTTTTTGGACACAGTCAGATGTACTCAAATATGATTCTACGCTCCTTTTGTATATTATAATTATATGGATTACTCTTTCAAAACTTAAAACAAAAATTGTGGGAGAAGTAATGCGTTAAAATAATAAAAAAACTTTAAATGCGATTATCTCGGAACTCTTTTTAATGACTTAATGCATTCTGTTAGTAAAGCCTTGATTTTATATTTAATTCTGATAAACAAATGAAGCAGAAAATTATGTATTTTATTTACAAAAAATATTTATGTATAGGTAGGTCGGTGGGTGTGTATATCCTTCACACGTGTATACATGAGAGCGTAGTATTTATTTATTATATAAATCATATAATGCAAAGTATATTTTATTTATTTATTTAAATCTTAAAGTAGGGCACACATATCATACATATTGTTATGTGTGTTCTATTAATAACATTGAAAATATATTTAATTTATAAATTGTTTATCACATATGTCTTGACCATTATTTTAAATTTTGATATGTTTTTTTCTTCATAAATATTTTTTTCCATTTCGTAATACTTTTTAATTGCTTTAAATAAAATTGAATTTTGTGACTTTGCCTTTTTTCTAAATGGAAGTCTAATTTTGTTCTTTTCTCTAGTATTGTGATCGTGTTCATGCTGGTTCCGATCAATTTTTTTCCAAAATTCTGTTTATTGTCATATTATACAGGTGCTCATTAAACCCTGTCACATCCGAAACCACGATGATCAGTATGAGCAAGAAGACATGTTGGCACATTAAAATACTTTTTTAGAACAAATTAAATTAAAAAAATATATATATCAAATAAAGCAAACGGTTGCTTACTTCTGCAGGGGAGAATCGAGGAAGGGGGAGGGGGAGTCTGATACTGCGCCGCGCTCCCCTCACTTCTCCCCTGCAGAAGTAAGCAACCATTTGTTTTTTTTAAATATTTTATTTTAAAAAAATTTCTTTGTTCTTAGTATTTTTTAAATATGCTAATATATCTTCTTGTCCATACTGATCATCGTGGTTTCGGATGTGACAGGGTTTAAAGAACACCCTGTATATATAATATTATAATTTTGCTTTGACTATCTAACAAGGGTTTTTTTACCCCTTTCTAAGACTATAAAAAAAATTTAAAAAACAGTAATCAATATAAAGAAAAAAAATTAAAGGTAGTGGACATAGTAAAAAACACAGTAAAACATGTAGTAAAAAACCTAGTAAAAATACTTGAAAACTCAGTGAAATCATTACCATCATCATCATTCCCTTTCCGCACCTGATGGTGCATAGGGCACTGCAATGGTACACCAATCGCAGTGTATCTTGATCACTTTTTGTTACATGAAGGTAAGATGATCAGTCTTACGCTTCAGGTGCCAGTCCAGGGACTATGCTTTTTAAATAAGTATTCCGTGTCAACCATGTCGGGAATCGAACCCGAGACTTCTTGGATGGTAGGCAAACGCGCTGATTACTGCGCCACGAGGCCAACTTAACTTAGGCCACTTAGGTAATACAAAATACAAGGTATATCCAGGAAATGAGTACTGTTTGGCTCTTTGTTTTCGCCATCTTTGAAATAGAGTAATTCATTATTGATATTGAAAGCATTAACGTTTTAAATAAGTTTAAGTTTTTAAATATTTTTTATATAACCACGTGCCGACTTTTTTATGTCTACCGGGTTTCGAGACGTACCCGTCTCTTCGTCATGACACTAATTAAACCAACATGCAAAACCCTCTATACACCTTCACCATAGTTGTTGCACAAAAATATAAAACCAACACGACATGCATTTTATCCCCTGCCCTTTTTTAAACTATTTCTCAACCAATTTCCATACAGTTGGATAATTTATATAGCGCCATTTATGTGAAAATCACCTCAAGGGCGCAATCTAATCAGTGCATGTTTGTCCTAATCAGTACATGTGCTTATTAAAATGCATGTCGTGTTGGTTTTTTCATTTTTGTGCAATAATTATGATAAAAGTTTGTACAGTTCTTAAAATATAGCTTGATTAGAATGACAGTTGTCAGCAAAAGTGACGACATAACTTTGTAGTAACATCTAAGGAGCGATTTATAATGACACACGAACAATCATTAGTATCTGGCATGTTAATTATTTTTTTTAATACAATGCTTGCCACATTAATATTTGAAATCAGCTTTAAAACTAAAAAAAAACTAAAATAAACCTAATTATTAACAACTTTCTTACATGGTTACATCATTTTGTAAAAACGTTAGAGATGGGACAAATTGATCAATGTAATTTGATCGAATAAAAAAATTATTCATTTGGTGTTGTTCATGATAAAAGTATAAATGTCTTATTTTTTGGTGAATAATTGTCTTAAACACACTAAAATAGGCTTGTTTTTGCATTTTTATGTCTATTTTCGGAAATAGAGTTTCATGTTTGCATGAAAAAACTGATAAAATCGATTTGATCGGTACATAATCAATGATCATTAATTTCCCATCATTAGTTTGGCAGCTGTCATTTTAATCTAGCTAAATTTTAAGGACTATATTTTATAGAAATATCCAAGACATTTCATATCAACGTGAGGAATAAATGACCACTTTTCGTCAAAAACTATTCCCAAATCCTTTATTTGTGTAATTCTTCCCAGATTGATATTATTGATGTTGTAATCGAATAATATAGGTTTTTTACTTCTTGTAAATGATATTACACAATACTTGTCGACATTTAAGTTTTTTATTGATAATAAATGTTTATTTTGTTGCAGGAAACAACACGTCGTGTAAGTCGAACCAGTTTGTGTGTTCGCTCACATTCAAGTGCATTCCCTCTGGTTGGGTTTGTGATGGGGAAACAGACTGTGGAGGAGACGACCTCCTTGGGCCAGACACGTCTGACGAATCACCTACTGAGTGTAAGGATGTAGTCCTATTTTTTTTTAATGCATGAATATATAAGGTGCTAACATAATATTTTGTTGTGTCCGTTTTTTCCAAATTTAAAAATGAGCACGAAAAGTGAAACAAAATGGTCAAGGTTATGTTATTTGGAAGAAAATTTTCTACTCTACAAAATATTATTTGATTCACGTTACGTATATTATTTTATTTGATTACAAACCTTCAAAATGGAATGTCAAGTAGACGAAAGTGAGCATTTTCAACCCCTTCTTCTGGTCACCTTCAATCTCATCACCTGACTCCACATTCCTAATCCTTTAATATGAATAACAGAATGTACTTTTATTTAGGCTAATATGTGTGAGCCTTACTATTTGTACTTACGTATTCTTTGTACTTAAAGATTTAAATAAATAAACATATCTCTGAGGTGTACAGAGAACATGTGACGAGTGATTCAATGGTTAGGAGATACGTGAGATAGTTCAATAAGGTCTCAATAATGTACACGACGAATGGACGATAAGACGCATCGGAACATAAGATGCACCACAAAATAAAAAATGTTTTGGACGATAAGACGCATCAGACCTCAAGATAAACCCAAAATCTATCTATCAATTTTTATAAAAAAAAATGTTTTGGATGGTAAGACGCATCTTACCATAAGATGCACCCTAATGGTTCGAAAAATATGGTAGTTTAAG
Organism: Micrasema longulum; assembly: GCF_059751315.1. Taxonomy (NCBI): domain Eukaryota; kingdom Metazoa; phylum Arthropoda; class Insecta; order Trichoptera; family Brachycentridae; genus Micrasema; species Micrasema longulum. The sequence goes on along the minus strand of NW_028277865.1, from coordinate 115,507 downwards.
ATCTTGTCGGCTTCGTGGTATAGTGGTCAGCGCGTTAGCCTGCCATGCAAGAGGTCTCAGGTTCGATTCCCGACATGGTTGATTGACATATTTATTTAAAGGGGTGGTTTCACACTAGAATATTTCATAGTCTCTGGGCTGGTAACTGAAGCGCAAGACTGATCATCTTACCTTCATGCTACAAAAATGATCAAGATGCGCTGCGATTGGTGTACAAATGCAGTGCCCTATGCACCATTAGGTGCGGAAAGGAAATGATGATGAAGATCTAAAGATTTATTCCCATTTTTTATTTTTAGGTACTTGCTTTCTTTAACCTGTCAAATGAACATATTTTTTAGATATATCTCGTATAATTTTAATATAAAAATACAATGAATTTTTATAAATAAACTGACATTTTTTTTAGGTTCAAAAGGTTTAACTTGTCCTCCAAACGAAGTGAGATGCTCTGAACGCACAACCTGCGTTCCCATCTCCCTCTACTGCAATGGCGTCCCCAATTGTCCGGACAACAGTGACGAGTGGGCCTACTGTGGTACCCCATTACTTTATTTACCGACTGACAAAGCTCTCATAATAATGAAAATATGCATGTAGTTTTATTCCACCTTTGTTTATAATTTTTACCAGCGACTGGGTTTCGTCTTGACCGGCGTCGCCAGATTGGTGGAAGACTAAACAAATTTCTGTGTTATATGCAAGTGCAAGCAGGGGTTGTCAACCATGATTTTATGTAATTATGGGAATAAACGAGTTCAAATGAAAAGAATTTAAGCATAAGGTGATAACAATTATTTGGAAAATGTTACAATGTGTGCGTTAATGTATGCAATGCGATTCTTCTTATTTGGAAATGTTTTCCATCTCAGTTGTAAGTTGTAATATAATAATAATATTCATGGTTTATTAACAAAAAAATACCATTTCTCTATCTGCTACATACACACTTAGGTAATAGATTTCTCTAGATTATGTCTAGTCTGCCTAACTAGATACAACCTGTTTTAAGGCTGACATTTTTATGCCAAAATAAACAATATTTTACTATACACTCTTACAATATTTAATTATACCATTTTTTATTTAAGAATGTTTTTGAGTAAATTTTCTGATTTTTCTCTATCTAAATCCAGTACCAATTTTTTCCAAATTTATTTAATTGAATCCAAATCATGATTTTGCAATGTTCGGGTAATATATTTAATATTTTGGGGCTTAGAAACCTGAAATTTCTTTGCCCGAATTCAGAGTTTGTGATAGACCCCATGACCCATCCTCTAGTTTGACTTCTGGTTGTGTGGGAGTGTTCCTTTTGAGATTTGGTAGAATAATTTGCTTTCACAAACATTATTATTCTAGAGATATATAATTGCCTTATATCTAAGATCTCGAATTCCTCAAACCATTTGACGCTGGGGTACCTAAAGGGCTTTTTAAAAATTATTTGAATGATCGATTATTGAACAGATTTGAGAGGTTTTAATATTTATTCATTAGTGCCTCTCCATCCTATTATAATATAGTTGTTTGATTACAATATTTGAGTTAATCCAAATGTTCGTAGACAAAAGACTAGATTTCACCCCCTCGGGAGTCATTAAGATTAACAAATTACAACAGGGTTGGAGAATACCTTAAATAAGGGATATGGAAGTCTAGGCATTTACTGGGCTTATGACCTGTCATTGGCTGGTTTAAGTGGCCACTTTACACACTGTGTCAAACTCAAATATTGTAATGAAACCAATTGGTACAAGAAGTTTAAAAATTGAAAAATTGTTTTCAGGCGTTGCTTAGTATGTGAAATAATTCAGTCAGATGAATCTCTTCACAACAATAAAGGTTTCAGCTCTTTAACTTCACTAAAATCAACAAATGGAAGAATTAAAGAAATATGGATGTTCAAACATGGGCAAAATGGTGAATGTTGCACAGTGTGTAAAGTGGCCACTTAAACCAGCCAATGACAGGTCATGAGCCCTGTAAATGCGTAGACTTCCATATTCCCTTATTTAAAGTATTCTCCATCCCATTTGTAATTTGTTAACAGTTGTTTGAGTTTGATTAGGGATTAGATGTTACGTATCGACTTGAAGATATGGGAAAATTTTCTAATTTTTTGTGTTATATATTTTATGTGTTCTGTCCTTTTAAAATATTTATCATATCTATGTATTTATTCTTTTTAAATTTTTGCATTGATGTTTTTGTTCCCTATAAACAAAATGACTGATGTATTTAGGTAACTCCACTGCCATGTGCGATACTGTGGAATGTGCGCACGGCTGTAGAGCAACCATCGAAGGACCCAGTTGCTTCTGCCCACTGGGCGAGGAGCCTAAGGGCGATGAGTGTGTTGGTACGTATAAATGCGCTACTATTACTATTGTTATTTTTGTTAAACAAGGAGTAGTAAAGTCTTCAATTCGTGCAATAAAACTGCTAACTTCATAATGTATTCTTCAATTTCGAGGATTCACATGTGTGCGAATGAATATCGGAATATAGTTCACAATTAATTATATGTACATAATATCTACGGAAAGTGCTGTATGCTCCAAGTGCATAAGGAGAGCCCCCCATCGGACCGTATTACGGGAAGGTTGAGAACAGGATGCCTCGCTCTACAGAGAATTAAAACTACCACGGCCAAACATCATTATACTTACATAGGACGGAGCATTTCAATAATTTACCACAAAATCTACGTCAAGAAATAAATTATGGAAAATTTAAAGATAAATTAAAGAAAAGCTTCTTGACATAATTAACATTAACTGTATTTTGAAAAAAGAGATGTATGTTTAATATGTGCCTGTGTTTATAAATTTTGTGATTTTATTTAATTTTTTTATTGTTATATTTTCTCAATTTTTTAAATTGTTTAATTTTTTATTTATTTTATTATTTTGTTTTGCATTTTTTGTTTCTTTTTTATGTTATTTTGTAAACTTGCCAAGCACAAGAGCTAGACTCTTTTTGGCAAGTTCAACCTTAAGTGTTCCATTTTTTTACTGAATGTACTGTTTATTTATGCTAATAAAGGTTTTTATTAAAAAAAAAAAATAATAATAAATAAATAAAAATTCAATAAATAAGGTGAATAGCATTCTTAATCGTCATTTTCTCATTTGTGAAATTTGCACATGTACAATCTTTGTTGTTTTGATTTCTGCCATTTCAAATAATTCAAATTAGAAAATGTAATTATTTTACTGGAAAAGGAGTGATGCCCCATACCATTAAATAGTGCCAATTTTATACTGAGGAAGGTCGAGTAAATTTTGGCTTGAAAACAGCATGGTTGATTTAAAATGTATTTTCAAATGTTGATTCTAAAGTTCACATCGCTACGACTTCCCAATAAAGACTTTGTCTCTGTGCCGAGGAAGGCTGAGATAAATTTGGCTCAAAATTAGCATTGTTGACCTAGAAACTGCAAACAATGACATATCCAAATTTCACATCGTTACGGTTACGACTAGCCGGTTTGGAGGAGTTTCTGTGTTGGACAAACAAAAATACACATATTTTCAGATTTATAATATGGATTTTCCAATGACAGCTAAGGCTGTAGTCTGGTAAAACACAAGCAAAATGAGGAAATCATATGATTTTGCCACATCAAATATACAAAATAAAAACCCATAAATTAGATAAAAACAGTAATTTTTTAAAGTACTTTTATTAAAAAATATACTTAAAAGATTTATGTAACTAAAATAATTACTTTTAGACCGGCAGATTACGCCATTTCAAATTTAGACCAAACTTAGGTATCTGGGATCTCAATAAAGACTAAGTATTACTAGCTGACTTAACTTTTTTTTTATAGGTATTTAATTTATTTTGAAATATTAAATAATAGAAGTGTTTTCTTGTATTCTTTAATTTTATAATCTTATATTGGTGTTGGTAGGATAATAATTATTATAGACTTTCAATTTGCCAATTATGTTCTTTTTGAAGATACTTTTTGATTTTGATATACTTAGTTTATCAAATTTGTTTTATTAATAAACACAGCTATGTGAAACTGAACTGAATGAGTTTATAGATAAAATTATTAAAAATGATAAACATAAATTAAATTAAATAAATTCCATCACATAATTGACTCAGTTAGCACTAAACTTGGTCATTATTTTTTCCCTTTAAGACCTTAATGAATGCGAGTTGGATGGCAGCTGTGACCAGGTCTGTCACAATATGGTGGGATCCTTCTCCTGTTCCTGTGTTGAAGGCTACCGACTAACTGGCTCCACACACTGCACGGCCATCAATGGTAATTAATTCCATCCGTTAACAAAAATGAAATGAAATAAAAGATTTGCATATTATCTTACTCATATTTATCATGTCGTGTATTCCCAATTAGGTTCTGCAGTCCAGATGAAGAAAAACATTTCATATGAATATAGACGAGTGTCACATCTTTAGAGTACCACTGGTTAAACCTGAGGATATGAGACCACTCATCCCCTACCTAATATTCTTCTTCGATGGCGCTAAAACCCAAATCAAGCCTCGGCCACTTTCGTATGCCTCTAACTCCGCCTGTCCTCAGCCACAGTCTTCCGATTTGCAACTTGTACAAGCATTGCTTCATTTTTTTACATCGTCCTCCCACCTCGGCCCAGGTCTTCCAGTCCTTTTGTACCTCCTGGATAACCAGTCATGATTCTCTTAAGTACCCGCGCATTTGGCATTCTCTGTATATATCTAGCCTGTGTTGAAATATCAAGGGCTTCACAAATGCTGTATAATTCATCATTGCATCTTATGCGCCACTTATCTCCATCAGATTTGGCGAAGAACTCTCATTTCAAATATGTCCATTGTTTCAGCGGATTTTAATGTCAATGTCGTTACCTCATATCTGCACGCCAATACAGTCCTAAAAATGGTCTTGCCCCTTTGCTAATACCCGGATACTTTAAGGACCTGTGCTTGGAGGAGGAGATTTAGCAATAAATGTTAAGAGCACTGGCCCCCCACTCGGTAGATCTAGGCCTGGAGGGTGAGATTGACTTATGGGGACCCGTCCCAATAGATATTTACTGGTCATGCTGTGACGTCAGCAGCTTACTTAGCACTGAACCCCATATAACCTTTGAAAATAAATTTATGAACTGACAACCCAACAAAGGTTGCCTGCCTTTAATCCGATAGTTATATTTTTTCCTGTTTGCAGATCCTCTTGAGGAAGAGCCTTCTCTTGTGTTTTCCACACAAAGAGATATTCGCCGCGTGAAATTAGACGGCTCTCCATGGCCCGGTAACTCCACCCTCAAGCTGCTCAACTCCCATGCCCTGGACTTCAACTTCGCCAACAGGTTTTTAACCCCTTTAGGAGCATAATAGTATGAACAACCCTATCCACATTTTCCACTTAAGAACGCATGTGGAAAGCAACAAATATAAACATTCATTCTTTAACAATTCAAATACAGTTCAGCGCTCACGTGTCACTGCGGCCGAATGTTTGTACCGTCCCGCGCAGTTGAGGCTGTTCACGGAGCTAGGACAAGACAATAATATCGTATTGTCCGCATGTAAACGGCCCTTTATCCATACAAAAAGTTAGGTCGCTCTGTAATTTAAATAATGCTACCAGCACCAATTATTGTGGACAGATACAGGGACTGCACGGAATAGAAGAATAATTATATAGATATTAGGTGTATCTCTGGCGCATTAAAGGCTTTCAAATTGTCTATGGACGGGAGTTCTTATTTCTTAAGAAACATTATCTCTAACCTTGTTATTTGAAGATTTATTTATCAATATATACATGGTACGTAGTGCCTTTTACTTTACAAAAAATATATATTGTTTAGAAATAAACACTTCAAATAATATACAGTAGACGATTGAGAAAAAAAAGCATAAAAAGTTTAAATGTACATATTTTTACACAATGGTTTCAATCAATGAACACGCATAAAAGGAATACACATAAAAATTAAAAAGTACAGAAAATGTAGTTTAAAGATTTTTTTTTCAAAAAAAGGGCAGGTAGATATCTTTAATCCTAGATACATTGAACAAAAAAAATAAATTACAAAAGTTTAAGAGAAAAATTTATTTTTTAAGTTAAAAATAAGAATCCAAAAAACATATAATATATATTCACAAAAATATACAAAAATTAAAAAAAATAAAGAGAAATCAAATAAAAAATATAACATAGGTACATAATTACAGCTTGACAAATGTAAATTACCGTTTACCATCTTTGAAATAATGAATAAGAGTTGATTTATATAAACTATACTTTATGTTAAATATATCAGCGACGTCAGAATAGTTATTGCCGAGTACATGGAGTCGATTCAGAATGGCATTATATGAGTATACGGTTCGGGAATTGTTGCAACTAAACGGAGGTACTTGACGAGTCATTCGTCCAGGTACCTTGAAGTTAATGAGTGCTAATAGATTTGGGCAGCCCCATGTAAAGTTGACAATCTTAAATGAATTTAATAAATCTATAATTTTTCTTCTTTCAGTTAGTTTTAACAAGTTTAAAGTATTTAATAGGAAGTCATAGTAAATATGTCTTACTAATGAACTGTGCGATCAATAAATCTGTACATAAATCTAAGATTTAAATTGACTTTCTTACTTGTTTCATAGTTCATATTCCTAAATCAATGTGCTTTTGTATTTCTAGATCGGTTTGTTACATTCACAATAAGGTGACTAAATCCTGGCTAAGCTGCTCCAGTGTGGACGATTTGAACATCCGATGGGTCATGCCTTCTCCCACTATGTTCCCAGAGTTGGAATGTAAGTCTTGCCTAAAAAAATACTTTTGTTTGGTTTATTTACGCCCAATGGGCATTTTCACACCAGCTGAATACGGTTGGTACGCAATGAAATTGAAAATTATCAACATTCAATCCCGACACCAATTAAAAAAAAAAAAATTGTAAACATATTCTATTTTTCATACAGAAAATTTAATTTTACTTTATAGATAAAATTGAAGATAAATTTCAACTTCCCATTAAAATACCGACCTTAGGTTCGATTCTTTATTTTATTTATTTATTTATTTCAGATAAAACTTTATAATTTTTCTTTTCTATATGAATACCTCACTGGGCATAACCCGTGTCGAGGCATTCATTTAAGTTATTTTTATATTATGTTCCAGTACATAATAAATATATATAATATAATAAATAACACTGTATGGCTATAAAAATAAAATATAAATTGGCGACATGCAACAATAGTTCCGAGTTCAAAAATACTACTGTTTTGGTGGGGTGACCATCTCGAGGCAGTTCTCGGGACCCAAATCCAGAAGCCATTTTTTAACAAATAATTTGAATTTCTGTTTGAATTTTTGCAGCTATGTTAATATTGGTTTTCTCTTTTTGTTGATCAAAGTTGGTTTTACACTGCATTGTTTTATTGTCCCTGGACTGGCACCTGAAGCGTAAGACTGATCATCTTTCCTTCCATGTATTTAAGTTGATCCAGATAAGTTCTGTATTGTCTTTGTGTATTTTATGGACAATTTTTATTTTATTTTTTTAGCAATTCACCAGATAGCCCTGGACTGGGTGTCGGGGAATTGGTACTTTCTGGACGACTTCCGAGAGGTGATAATCCTTTGCAACAGTACTCTGGACGCCTGCGATGTGTTGCTAGAAATTGAACTCAGTAAGCCTAGAGGGATCGCCCTGGACCCAACAAGAGGGTAAGGTATTTTATGTTGGAAGAAACGTCTAGAAATTTCCACAGAACGATTTATCTATGAAAAGTCGCCCAGCTGTTCTACCAAGGAATTTGCTGAATTCTAAATCGAATTTAAAAAATGTCGACTTTCATTCCCCAAATTGACTTTTCGTCATTGAGGTATATTTAAAATGATTTCATTGAAAATATTTTTCAGACAACATTACAATGTGTTTTTTTTTTATTGAATTTAAAAACAAAATGTTTATATACTTCAATTTAAAACACGAAAATAAACATTTAAATTCGCTCAAAATACATTGAATAAAATTTTGTTTATGTGGTATCACTTTTTATACTATGGTACCACTAAAAATTGCTGGAATTTCAACTTGTTCCAACTGTCATTTACATCGCTTTAAAACTGTTTCACACTTTTGTGATAACTGTTTATAGCATCTTCTTTTCTCATTATGTTTATAATCATAAATATATATATTTTTTACAATTATATTAATTTAACATTTATTGAGACACTAGTCCCAACTCCATTGAACCAAAGTCCTGTGTTGAGTTGGGATGAATATATTATGTGTAAAACTTCAACAGTTAATGTCACCATATTTACTACATATAATAAAACTTTTTACTGTTCATTCTCGCAATATATGTCTGTTTTACCGTTCTTTCATCATCCAATTATTCTACATGACCAAACCATCTCAGTGAACCTTTCATAATCTTATCAATTTTGTACCTGTCTCAGATTTGCACTCTTGCCTGATTTAATCATTCGTAACCCTGTTATACAAAAATATTTTTAAGTTAATTTTTTAAATATATTTTTAAAAATTTATTTTGTTAATACATTTTTAAAAATTTATTTTTTAAATTTTTTATTTCCTTTTTTAATTTCTATAAAAGAAAAACCTAATAATCTTTTATAGAATATTTTCTTTTCTCTTTCTTATATTACACAAAAATATTAAACTGTCTATTTATTATAGGAGCAAAAATTCATAAACATTTTTTGTATACCCACAAACAGGCCATGCCTTTGTGGGATTTTTTTGTTTACTATTTTTACTGTTAATATGTATTTCATTGCTATGTAATTATCCTTTATTTTTTTAAATATTCTGTTTTTCCTCTTATATTGTAAAAAAAAACTGGAATTTTTTGTTTATTATTTTTACTGTTAATATGTATTTCATTGCTATATAATTATCCTTTATTTTCTTTAATACTCGGTTTTACCTCGTATTGTAAAAAAAACAAAAAAAATAAATGAAAATAATATATACAAAAAAATATGTAATTTTAAAAATATAATGTGCTTTAGTGAGGACACATTATGTTTTTATATATTTTATAGTAAAAGACGTTAAAACTATTTTCCAGAATCATGTTCTTTACAAAATGGGGTCACTCAGCGCCGGCGATAGAACGCTGTGGACTAAATGGGACAGACCGGGTGCCGATCGTGAAACAGAAGATAGTGTATCCGTACGGGGTGGCCGTGGACATTCCCTCCAAACACGTGTACTGGGTGGACACGTACCTAGACTTCGTAGAACGCGTGGACTACGACGGAGCTAATAGAAAGACCGTGAAGAAAGGACATCCTGTAAGTTTGTATAATTCTAATTTATACCTTATGTTCTACATATAGGGGCTTGATTCTCCACATACGGTGTTAGCCTTTTTATATCGGCCAATACTACAGCCAACTTTATTGTGAAGCTTTTTTAAAATATTATTTGGGTAATTTTAATGCTTGACTTTTTTCCGAAAAAACCTGCAGCTTAACCACATAGACTTACGGCGACCGTGCTCTGTCGGAAACATGCGGAGATTGGTTTCGACACTTTAAAAATAATGATTTTGATGCTTAGATTACAGATGGAAATAATCAACCAAATTTACTAATCTTCTTCTTCTTCTTCGTTTTTTCATGGCCTTTTCACATCTCTACTCGGGTGTTCTGGCCAGTGTCGAGTATTTTTGTTTTTTTTTTTACAAATTTATACATGTGTTAGTAATATAATACATACAAGTTAGTATGTTAGTATTCAATATAATATATACATATAATAATAGAACATGTTTACAGCTTTACACCATTTATAACTAAATATTTACATAGGATTTTAAATACACGTTTATTGGGTGGGGACAGGAGAGTTAGAATATGAATAGGGAACGGAATATTAATATCAGAGAGGTCGAATAGGAAATCAGAATAACAATCATTTATGGGGCATACAAAAAAAACATGGTTTAAATCTTCTTCGTCAAGCTGACATTCGCAAATGGCAGAGTCCCGGACATGGATTCTGAACAGGTGAGAACCATTGCAGCAGTGCCCAATGCGCATTCTGCATATGGAGGATGTCTCAAACTTGTTCAGAATCACTGTGGAAAACCAAGGCTTTTCTGTTACATTTGGCTTCCGTTGGAAAAGATGTCTACCCTTGGCTTGGGAGGAGGCTACCCAATATTCTTGCCATGTGCGAAGTTGTTTCTCCTTCGTCATAACAAGAAGATCACCTAGTGGTAGTAAATTAATATAGGCAGGATCCCCGGAGTGGACCGCTTTCTTTGTTAACGCGTCCACTTTTTCGTTCCCGGGAATACCAACTCAAGGAATCCGACAGAATTAAGAATTTGCTATATTGTGAGCTTAAGGCGTACTTGACAGCTTCTCGGATTGCGATGCATTCTGCGGTAAATACAGATGCATTCTTGTGCAATTTGTACAATCGAAGGATTAGGAAAGGAATGGCCCACACTCAGACGTTTAAGTCTTTGTGGGCATTTTTTCCAAATTTAAGGCTATGTTTATTTTTAGAATATGTATTTTTTCTCTTTTTCTCTTCTAATGTTTAATAAATATAATGTATAAAATATGTAATTTAATACATGCATAATATGTAACAGTATGGAAAAATAAAAAAAAATAAAAAAAAATAAAAAAAAAAATAAAAAAAAATTAGTAATTGTATGAATTAAATAATCGAATGAATCATTCATTTGGAAATATAGTTAGAAAATTAAAAAATACCACCCCTTATTACGGATTAAAAAAGCAAACAATTATAAACCTACATAGATAGGTACGTCAGTTTGTTTTTTTTTTACTATGGCAATAATAATCTAAACCATGATCTTTACTTTATGGTATTTAGAAATATTTACATGGGTATACTTATAGTCCGTGGTTATCATTACTTGACATAACCTAATATTTATCTGTCAAACAAAGGATGAAAATTAAAATATTTTTGTTTCATGTTTGTTGTTTAGGTCACGCATGTAAAACTACAATCAGCTTTTATTGTGTTAATATTTCAGATCGCACGGATTTGATATCAATTTTATTATTGTTAAGTACACAAATAAGCTAGCAGCAGACAAATAAACAAACATCACTTTATTGTTGAATGATGCATTTTATTATTTAATATACACTTTTACTAATACCCTTTACTTTATCCTTTATCTGTGCTGACATAACTACAAAAAAACAAAAGCATTTTATTCCAACCTTCACACACGTCTCCTAGTGCTCAATACGTCATTACAAATTAGTAATGACTTATTACTAAATTACTTAATTCATTCATTCGGTGTAAAGCTCACCCATGGGTCTATTTGCAATAGTTGAATTTTACGCACACCTATTGGTCTATTTGCATTCGAATGAATTCATTAGTTTGGAAATTACTAATTCGTTTATCTGGCACAGTTACTAATTCATTCATTTAGTCTAATTACTAATGCATTAGAATGAATTACTGCATTCAGACTTTCATTCTAATGAATGTAATAATTGAATGCATTCGACTACTTTCATTTGAATGAATCATCGCTAGTTTAGATGGAATAGAGTCACGGTTGACTACCATACTCCCCCATGTAGAGATACCTCAGAATGTTTTCCTGAACCCTCTCTAACATGAGGGAATATCCCACCTCGTGCGGTTTCCATATCACCGCCGGTTCTGAGAATAAAACCCAACGTCTTCAGTGCATGTCACATGTTCTGTCGACATGAGTATGAAAAGTCAATCTACTTTCATAGATGACCCCAAGATCCGTAACTGTCAAAACACGCATGCATTAAATGTGCAATATCTCGCAACTAGTAAAATGTATTTACCAACTTGTGCCAGAAACCCGACCATATCTACGTCATTAGCTGGATTTAGCGCCCACATTTGAACACCAAAATTTCTTCAATTCTTCCATTTGCTGATTTTCTTTCCAGGTCCAAAATCTTTACTCCGTGACAGTGTTTGAGTCCAGTCTGTTTGTCACATCCTGGCACAACCAGTCCATCATCAGACTGAACAAGAGAGACGCCGTGGACCACAACTTCATCAACAATAACATCTCCCGCCCTTACACCGTACACGTGTTTCACAAGCAAAGGCAGCCGGACGGTAAGCTGATCATGATCAATATATCTAAAGCGCCAACTATGCGAAGTGTGAAGTGAGATGGATACGATCTTCAAAACTAGACAGGAGTCGACTGAAGGACTTCACACTTCCCATCTTTAAATGAACAACATGACAATAAGTCTTGACTTATTAGATTGTGTCGTATTGTAAACTCGAGACAAGATTTGGACTTTTTTGGTGTAAGTCTTTATAGATTTAAAAACTCACTAAGTTAGACCGGATCTTGTCTTGAAGTAGTAATTTAATTATGGTGTATTTTATTTGATTAGTGCCTGTATTTTTTATAAGAAATTGTATTTACCATTGTCGGAATGGACTGCACAAGTCCGTCAATAAATAAATAAATGTATCGATGTAATATTTAGTAATCACTGTAAAAATAAAATAGGATAGAATTCATGAGTCAAGTATACCTTGATAAAGAAGCTTGTGTGGCTTTGAAACCGGTCGGTAGAAACCATAAAAAATAAGTGGTTAATAGCAAAGTTCTTTTATATTTCTTTTATTATAATAAATAACCACAAAAACAGTGCTTAAAATATAAATTTTACATCATAATCTTGTTTAATCGCATCACGACTGTTGTAATCAATTAAACTACTTTGTGAAACTGTTTTAAAAACAAATAAAGTAATGTGGGAAAAACCCGGGCCACTCTCGCCCAGAATCACACTATTTTTTGTTTCCTTTGAAGAGAAATAATAATAATAATAACATATTAATTAACAAAAATAACAATTACTTTATGTACTACACACACAGTTAGGTAATAGATTTCTCTGGATCATGTCTAGTCTGCCTAACTAGGTACAACCTGTTTTAACTATACAGTTATACAATATTAATTTATACCATTTATCATGTAAGAATGTTTTTGAGTAAATTTTCCGATTTTTCTCGACCTACACCCAGTAACCAATTTTTTACAAATTTATTAAATTGAATCCAGGTCATGGTTTTGCAATATTTGGGCCCAGAAACCTGAAATTTCTTTGCCCGAATTCAGAGTTTGTGATAGACCCCATGACCCATCCTCTAGTTTGACTTCTGGTAGTGTGGGAGTGTTCCTTTTGGGATTTGATAGAATAATTTACTTTCACAAATATTATTATTCTAAAAATATATAATTGCCTTATATCTAAGATCTCAAATTCCTCAAATAACATGACGCTGGGGTACCTAAAGGGATTTTAAAAAATTATTTTAATGATTGATTTTTGAGCAGATTCGAGAGGTTTTCATATCGACTTATTAGTGCCTCCCCATCCTATTTGCGTGAACATCATGGTTTTGCAATATTTGGGTAACATATTGAATATTTTGGGGCCCAGAAGCCTAAAATTTCTTTGCCCAAATTGAGAGTTTGCGGTAGACCCCATGACCCATCCTCTAGTTTGACTTCTGGTAGTGTGGGAGTGGTAGTGGGAAATCGTTCTCATATCCTGATTATTTCTTCATTATAAGTAACAGTTTAATTTGTGAAACGGTAACTGTTACTGATATTCATTTTAAACAACCGAAACACTCATCTTTAGCTATTTGAATTAAAGTATTTAGTTGTAAAAATGAAAGTATTGAATTTTCTCTTTTCAGTGAAACATCCGTGCAAGATTCACAATGGAGGATGCGCTCATATCTGTATACCCGGGTACAGAAATGTGACGATGCAACCGTACGCTAACTGCATGTGCAAACCGGGATACACACTATATGAACACGGCCAATGCAAAGGTTAGTATATGCAGGGGCGAATGGTTCACACGAGTGATCATTTGCAGCTTACCATATTTTTCGACATCGATCATATTGTTTTACATCACATATTTTATTACTTCCTGGTTAGAAGTCGTTTAGAATATATTATAGTACTAGCTGACCCGACAGACGTTGTCCTGCCCGAACGTTGGCTTGCCTCGGAAAAATACTTTTTATTGATAAGTAGGTACCTAGGTACTTTGTGATTAAATTTCAAAACTAAAAATTGTTAATATTCAAATATTAAATTTAATTTGGTACTTGTTCATGGTTGAATTCCAAAACATAAAATAAACATTTTTTCAAATATGGAATTCTTTTTGAAAACGTCAAACTCCGGTCTTCTCACCAACAGAGGGGTGTACTTATGTGGGAATACGTTTTTTTTTTAATGTATTGAATTTAATATTATTTGAGTATTACCAACAATCTAGTAAAAATAAATAAATGGATAGAAATTATAAGGAAGTTAAGGAAAGAATCTGATTGAGATCCATAAAAAACAAATGCTGTTTGTAAACATTAAAAAAAAAAAAATTTTATACACAAAATATTTCCATTTTTTTGTCAATGCATTCTCCTCGAATGCAACCCTAGTAGATCGATGAATAAAACATTTATGCTCTTTACTTCTTTTTTACACATTAGATTGAAGATTTTCACATTTACGAACACGCACAGCGCAAACATCTACATTTCTCTGAAAACCACACGTAAATCGGTTAAGCCGTTTAGAAGTAGTTCAGTGACATCACACGTACAGAGAAATTATATACATAAAGATACATTCTGTTCTCTAAACTGTGCACAAAAGAAATTTTCAGAATACATTAATTTTAATTAACATCCATCTCACTATAGATGGTAGTGGGATAGAACAGGCTGCCCGTTTTAAATATTTAGGATGCTGGCTAAATGATGAGTGGGATCCGGATTAAAATAAAGACCTGAATTGAAATTGCGAGATCAACCTTTTTAAAATGCAGAAACTCCCGTGCAACCGAGATCTGAGTCTAAGCTCAAGATAAAGAGCAATAAAAGCTTATGTATTGCCAGTGTTGCTGTATGGAGTGGAGGGTGACTTAAAATTTCTTACATAATCTACTACAGTAGATAAGTCCACAAATATTTCTGAAAAATGCTGTTTGTTACTAAATGATTGCATCTTCCTTTCAGTGCTGACCAAACCGAGCTTCCTCATATACGGCAAGGGCCGCCCTGCGATGATCAAGGCCATCTCCATATCTCCCGAGCAAGTCCACCAAGTCATGATTCCCATTACCGACCTGAGCCAGCCATCGTCACTGGACTACGATCTCGAGGAGAACTATATTTACTTTTCGGACGTCCAGAGGTGAGTGATAGCTAAAATGAAAATGAGTGAAAATTTACTAATCTGCTTTCCTTCCATATTTTTATTTTTAGATGGCGGTTTTCATTCATAGTGAACATTGATTTCAACTTGGGTACATTATATTGCTCAGTTAAGATGGAGTCACCACGCTGCCTGCGCTCTTCCAGTGAACTTAACCCGAGCTCCTTTAAGCGCTCCTCGTATGATTTATTTCTTAGAGAAACTACCATTTTAGTTGCTCTTCTCTGGACTTTCTCCAACAACTTTGTCCTTTTTAAACTAGGGACTCCAGATTTGGTAGGCATCCTCCAGGAGTGGACGAACATATGTTCTATAAATTTTGAGGAACAAATCATAAGAGGGAATTGGTGTATTATACGTAACTGAAATTTATTTACGCAATTATTCTTTCCAGGGACAGCATCCAGCGGCAGCGGGTGGACGGCACAGGGCGCGAGACACTCTTCTCGGCCGAGCGGCACGGGGCGCGCTCGCTCGGCAGCTGCGAGGGGCTGGCCGTGGACTGGATGGGGCGCGCGCTGTACTGGACGGACGAGGCGCGCGGCACCATCAGCGCCGCGCCTTTGGCCGACATGCAGCACCGCCGGACCGTCGTGCGCGACGCGCTGATGGCCAGCCCGCACTCTATCGCTCTGCATCCCGCCAAAGGGTAGGCTATGACAAAGACCCGTACCAATATGATTAGTGAGCAAAAACACTGCCCCCTGTGTGAGATGTATCAATCAAATCACAACACCAATTTACAGGGTCATAACCGTCAGCTCTATCGTCCCCAATTGCACCTCAATCCCCCTTTCCAACAGGGTGGTTTCGGGCTGGAATAAATTGCCAATCCTAGTTGTCCATTCCATTTTAGTCAACCAATTAAAAAAACTGTTAAATACTTTTTCGAAGGAAGTAGAACGCACACAAAAAGCACTACCAATGGCTGTCTGCCTGTAACGATAATAATAATTAGTATGAATCGCATAAGCACGGCATCCTCATCATATCTTTGTTATAAATTGCCATTAAAAATTACGCATATTGGTGAATCTCCGACCTTGTTTCCAGGTTGATGTACTGGACGGAGTGGCCCGGGAAGGCGCGAGAATTGAGCTGCATCAGGTGGGCGTGGATGGACGGTTCACACCGCGCCATCTTCGCAACGGACAAACTTCACTGGCCCAACGGACTCACTATCGACTACCTCGTTGGTCGGATTTACTGGTGAGACACATATCTTTAATAGATTAGTCTCTGAACTACCTAACTGCCGGCCACGCATCAGTGCAAGTGTAACAAGCTGGGTGCTGATCACAAGCCATAAGTTTCGCAAAACCGCACATTTCTTTTCTCCATCACTTTTTTTCAGTCACCGCACAGTGTGTAGATTACTTAGATCCACTTTTCTCACTCTGGGCTTATCTTATTTTGTTATCAAAGAGATAATGAACGGGCCTGCCATTTTTCAAACATTGAATGACATGGAATGACTGATGAATAATATAATACATGGTGATGGGTAAACGAATTCTCATGCGGCTCTATTGCCCCATTCATGGGGAGGAAAAAGAGTTTTCCTGCGACGGAGCTGGAACGGGCCAGCGAGCGGCGGAGCTCTAAGTCTTTTCCGAATATGTTAAGTGGACTGTATTTTTTGGCAATCTAATGCGAACGAAGTGAGTATCCTCGCTATGCAGTATGCAGTGTCAATAGATCACAACCCCAGCAAATGAGATGGATTAAAAAGGGATGCCACCAACGTTATCCTCGTTTTTGATGGACTTGCCGGATCCGACTAACACGATCGCAGGCCCCGATCTGGAGCTTAACAATGGTGGTTGGTGGAAACAACATTTTATGATGCTCAACTAAATAAATGCGCGATGTACGACACGAGATCTTAATGTGGCGGGTGATCAAAGGATACTGAGGTGGGAGGCGAACAGTGGTTTTGAGTAAAAGGATGTAGGAGTTGTGACAATACTTGACCCATGCGTACCCACATATTTCGCAACCTCATAGACATGGCCTAAAGAGTAAAATATTTTAAAAAGTAGTGACGCGAAATCGTACCCATAGTTAATTTATACCAAGGCTGCATTCAACGAGCATGCATATGCTACCGAAAATTGAAGAGTACTCATTTTTGGTATATAAAAAAAAGTGTGTATTTTAATGTCAACAATTAACATTAGTTTTTAGTGGATCCCAATAAGGTTCATTTCTTCAATTTCTTATAATTTTGACTCATTTATTTCTTTTCACTGGATTTTTAAGAATGAAAAGATAATATTAACTCACATTTCTAATATTTCAAAACGTATTCCTATCAGTGCATCCCTGTAACTAAGAAGAGCTTCGCAACTGCGCCGCTAGGTATAGTTTTAAGTTTGCAAAAAAATTTATTTGTATTTGATTATTAAGTATTTTAAGCTTTGTTCATTACTCATGAAGAAATATTTACCAATCAAAAGGTACACAATTCTTTTTACAATATTTATCTGAAAGGTTTTTAAATGTTTTCATGACACAGGTAGGCATTTTTGTTAAAATTCTAAACTGTCATTGTAACTGTATTAATATGTCAATGGAAAATTTATTTATTTTATTCTGTTTTTTTAAATGGAAATCTGTTTTATCGAGTATTTTTTTATTTGTTTATGAGAAAGGTTTATTTTTTTCTTCGATGGATGATAGTAACAGTCTCATTTTATGGAAAAAAATAAGAAAGTTACTGCGTTTTTTACATGACAATTCGCTCAAGGGGGTGACTCCCGTCATAGGAGTTGTAGCGTATTTTTATTTCGGGCGGGTGGCTCCTGTAAAGCTGACCTAAGGGTCAAGGACAGTGCTCGAGGTGAATCGTGCATTTCCTGTATACAGAGTAAAATTTTCATTATCCGGATTGATGAATGTCAGACGTCAGATGAGGAAGCACCTATACACATTCTATGTGAATGTGATGCTTTACATCATAAAAAGAGCCTCATCCTCGGGGGACCACTGGTTAAACCTGAGGATGCTAGAGAGCTCGCCCCCTGCGTAATAGCCCGATACTCCACGGATCTGGGCTTGGAGGGGGAGATTTAATAAAATGTAAACTCTTGCCTTCCACACAGTATTGATTTAAGGTCATTTATATACAAATACAGTTATTTCTGTTTTTGTGTGTCTTAGGTTTTTTTTTTTTTATTTTCTATTAAACATGTATTGTAATTTAAATTATAGAAATAAAACTGTTACTTAATTGGTTGGTTGGAAGAAATTGCCATTTGGCAATAAGCCCGCCAATGTACAAATAATTATAGTCCTTAAAATATAGCTTGATTGAAATGACAGCTGCCAAACTAATGTCACTAGTGATGGGAAATTACTGATCACTGATCATGTACCGATCAAATCGATTTTATCAGTTTTTTCATGCAAACATGAAACTCTATTTCCGAAAATTGATTGATGCAAAAACAAGCGTAATTATTCACAAAAAAATAAGACATACTTTTTTCATGAACAACATCAAATTTATTATTTTTTTATTCTATCAATTTACGTTGATCAATTTGTCCCATCTCTAAAGTTTTTGCAAAATGATGTAACTTTTTAAGAACGTCGTTAATAATTAGGTTTTTTTTAGTTTAAAAGCTGATTTAAGCATTGTATTAAAAAAGTAAATTAACATGCCAGATACAAATGATTTTTCATGTGTCAATATAAATCACTCCTTAGACGTTACTACAAAGTTATGTCGTCACTTTTGCTGACAACTGTCATTCTAATCAAGCTATATTTTTTAGGACTATAGCATTATATACAAAAAGTTAAGTAAACAAATAAAAACATAAAATATGCATCGAAGCTTTTTGTAGTTGTCTTCTGTCATCTCCAAATGGTGTATCAACAAGCCCAAAAAAAAACACAAAAAAAAATACTACGATCCCACCTTTGTAATTTATAATATATCATCCTTTTTGTATCTTTCTTTTCGGCAACTAACCAAATAAAATAATGAAAATCCCAGGTGTGACGTAATGCTGGACAAGATCGAGAGTGCCAACTTAGACGGCACCGATCGCGCGCTGGTGCGCGAGGGCGCGAGCGTGGCGCATCCCTACGGACTGGCCTACCACGCCGGCTTCCTGTTCTGGGGGGAGTACCAGCGGGGGGGCCTGCGCCGCCTCGACCTGCGCTCGCACACGCTCACCACGCTCGCGCTCGACAGCCCGCCGCTGTACGAGCTAAAGGTCTACAGTCACCTGTCCCAGACTGGTGAGTGCCTTCCTTTTCTGGGGGGAGTCCCCGCGGGGGTAGGGTCACCATTTCAAAATGAAGGGATGCCTGCTCAGAGTGACAAAAAGCTTAATTCGGATAAATGCCTGTTTCTTCAAAATCATTCCGTACATATTTATTTATTTATAAACGCCCAGAAGGCTCTTACAATATTTGGTTAAGAAATACATAAAGTATTATAGTAATTGACACAAAATATAATCGCAATTATTTCACTCAACATTTTAATTATAAAATAGAAAAGAAAATAAGTAAAGATTAATACATTTTAGACCTTAATTAATCATAATCATATCAATTGGTGACTCAATCAAAAACTCTGACTTCTTTCGCTTTGCTGATGATAACAAGATTCTAAAATCCATTTTGTTATCTGTGATTGTTAATGAATTTTGCGCGTGGCCGAGTTATTGTCTGTTATCTGCCAGTCTATTTATTTCCTCTTTGGGTCAGGTACAAATGGATGCTCGGAGCGAAAGGTCCCGTGCCCGGAACTCTGCCTCGCGACTCCGGAAGGCTCGATTTGCGCGTGTGGAGACGGCCGAACGCTGGACGAGTCTGGGGGGGCGTGCGTCAACATGACCAACTATACCGCTCCTTCCACGTGCGGTGAAGGCATGTTCCAGTGCGCTTCAGGGTAAGCATATTGTATTTAGTCGGTGTTCTGATAAAACCTTCCAAATAACAAAGTTACATGTCAATTTTCGAGCTTTACCAACTGATAAAATTTTCTAAATCCTCATAAGTTTAATTCCAAAGTTAGTGTGCATAAAACCCACTGAATGTACTGTAGGATTCACCAGAACATCGATGCCCGCTGTCATATGACCTACTATCATCTTAAGGACAGTGTGGAAATTAAATTATAAGTTTCCTGTGTGTAAACAAATGACTATTAAAACATTTCAATAACTAATGCCAAAGTGCTGACATGTGCAGATATCAAATTGCCGAGAGACAGGAAAATAAATAGTACACAACTTTAAGACCCCTCTAGGAAGAATTAATTTCATAAGGACAATATGATATGGATTAATTATTGAAATTTTTGTTGAAATTGTGAATTAAAAGAGCAGATTTAAATGGCATATTTTTTAATGAATAGCATATACTTGAATATTATTATATGCATAATTATAATTGTGTTCTAGTATTAGCACTTGATATCTATCGTATTCTTCCAATAGTAGCCTTTATTGAAATTTAAAATTAAATGTGTACCCACACACAGGCCACATATGGGGGATTTTTTTTTGTGTTTACGTAATGGAATATTTTGTATTTGTTACTTATGTATCATCATCCCCTTTCCGCACTCAATGGTGCATAGGGCACTGCATCTGTACACTAAACGCAGCATAGTATTTATCAACTTGATGCAAATTTGGAAAAAAACTCTAATTAATCATAAGTAAAAACACAGTATATCAATTGTTTGCTTTTGACCTAATTAAGCTCAGCCGAAATCATGTGAGGGTTATCACTAGAGCCCTACAGGGCACTGCAGATTGAACAAACACCTTTCTAGAATGAACCTTTCCGAAACTTCTAGATTTATTTATTTATTAACGGACATTGTCCATATATACAATTTATAGGGTTTAAATATTACAATAAAAGAATAGTTTAAAACATTTAAAAATAAGAAAAGAAGTATTGACAAACATAAGAGACATCAAGACAAGATCTGGACTATTTATTTAGTGCTCCTTTAAATTGCTGTAAACTTAAACCAAAAAAGTCCAGATCTTATCTTGAGTTAACAATACGACAAAGACGGGTCGTTGGAGAATTAACACCATAGTTTGTTCCATGCTGATCGATGAACAGTACTTCATTGTTTCTCTTTCTACGAGTCGGAATATTGAATTTTACTTGTCCCAGTAATGATGGAACATCAATTATACCATTTAGTATGCCGAACATATAAATGGAATCAATATTAGTTCTACGTTCTTGTAGACTAGAAATTTAACATTGACTCTATATCAGCATAAGAATAATTACCTCTCTCTAGTCCAAGCATCCACGCTACTTTTCGAAGCAACCGACATTGGACTGATTCAATGTGATTTATGCGATTGGCAAGAAAACAGTCTTGTAAAGTTTAAATTATTTTGAGAATTTTGTTGTCGTCCGCGAAGAACCAAAAGCGAGAGTTAGAAAATGATTTAGCAACATCATTAATAAACTAATTGAAAAGCAGGTGATCCAAGTGAGCACTCTGAGGTACACCCGGTGTAACATCAACACTGGTTGATAAATAGTTATTTATCCGAACATTTTGTTTCCTACTAAATGAGAGTAATGGTTCTCTTATTCGTAAATGTAGGTTCTGCAGTGCAGATGAGGAAACACCTATGCACATTATATGTGAATGTGATGCTTTACATCATAAAAGGAGCCTCATCCACGGGGGACCACTGGTTAAATCTGAGGGTTTTAAAGAACTCGCCCCTTACCTAATAGCCCGATACTTTACGGATCTGGGCTTTCGGAGGGGGAGATTTAGTAAAATGCGAATTCTCGCCTTTCACACAGTAGCCGCTAGGCTCTTTATAGACCTGGGCTTGGAAGGTATGAACTATTCACTGGGACCCGTCACAATAGATCTTCACTGGTTGCGGTGACGTCAGGAATTACAATGGGAAGTTAACAGAGTTATCTTCGACTGTGTAAAAGAAAAACCGATATTTGTGTACAAAAACGAGTATATTTTTAATAATAATAATAATAATCAAAGTTTATTAACAAAAATAACAATAAATTTATCTACTACATACACACTGAGGTAATAGATTTCTCTGGATCATGTCTAGTCTGCCTAACTAGGTACAACCTGTTTTAAAGCGGACATACCTACTTGTTAATTTACTATAAAGTTAAACAATATTAATTTATTATGTAGGAATGTATTTTAAGTAAATTTTCCGATTTTTCTCGACCTACACCCAGTAACCAATTTTTTTTCAAATTTATTAATTTGAATCCGGTCATGGTTTTGCAATCTTTGGGTAACATATTGAATATTTTGGGCCCAGAAACCTGAAATTTCTTTGCCTGAATTCAGAGTTTGTGATAGACCCCATGACCCATCCTCTAGTTTGACTTCTGGTAGTCTGGGAGTGTTCCTTTTGGGATTTGATAGAATAATTTACTTTCACAAATATTATTTTACTAAAAATATATAATTGCCTTATATCTAAGATCTCAAATTCCTCAAATAACATGACGCTGGGGTACCTAAAGGGATTTTTAAAAATTATTTTAATGATTGATTTTTGAGCAGATTCGAGAGGTTTTAATATCGACTTATTAGTGCCTCCCCATCCTATTTGCGTGAACATTTAAAGTATCTTCGCTGGTAACGTATAATTAAACTTGTTTAGAAGAAAAAATTCCATGCATATTTTGCTTTTCATACAGAAAACTTTTGATAAAATTTACTTTTACTTTGTAGATAAAATCGAAGTTAAATAACATCCTTTTCCTAATTATGTTTTGTCAATAAGTTGATAAATAAATAATTTGTTTGATTTCAGAAACTGCATCAACCTGAAATACATTTGTGACGGTGATGACGACTGCAATGATGGAAGTGACGAGGATGTTAGTGCAAAAGGCATCTGCGGTAATTACTGATGTTACTATTTCATAAATGGTATTCATAAACCAGTTTTCTATAAAGCCAATGTGAAGTATGAATGAAACCAACTACTGCTTTACAAAATTATGACAGGAATAGTTGACTGTACAGAACTACTTAGTTTAATAACAATACATGTGCCAGCCTGGATTTGTAGACGATACCACCTGTTTCATGTACCAATAAGTAAAACGTTAAAAATAATGTTAAAAATGCTTTTTTTCGTAGGACTTTTGCAGTGTAGAATACAAAATTTAAAGATATAGATTACACAAACATCACTCTGTCAGATTTAAAATTTACACTAAAAATGCATTATGTAACTTAGTAGACATTATAATAATAAATATGTACATCTCCCTTCTTCTCCTTATCCTCTCTTCAAGCATTCTTGTCCTAATCCCGAACTTACTGTTCTTAAAAAATATTTGAAAATTCTTTGATTATTGACAAATATTTACAGTACATAGTACATGAAAATAACATTTTTATATGTAAGCTTATATGTATTTATTTGATATGTAATATATTTTCTTTACTAACTTTGTATACTTTGTGGAAATCTGTTATTAGTTCTGAGTTTATACACTATATCTGTTTGTTTACTATAAATATGAATGTAGAACTGTTGATTTCCCAAATAAAATAAAATAAAATAAATAATCTGACTTATTCTTATATTTAATAAGCTATGCATTTATAATTAAGTAGTTTTTTTTTGTTTTTTAGTTATTGTTATTTAGCTTAGAACTACTTATACTTAAAAACATAAAAATCTCCATCTTAGAACAGGCTGAGCCATGTTAGATGGAGGCTATCCTAACCAGAGGACGCTCTGTATTCATTTTCTAATCAACGAGTTTTATATAGATTCCGTAGTATTAAAAAGGTATATTTTTTTATGCAGTAAATTTATAATGAATAAATAAATGACCGAGTATTGTTGTTTTACAGAGCACAGTGTCTGCCGTGCTGACCAGTTTCAGTGCGACACCAACCGCTGCATTATCAACTACTGGGTCTGCGATGGAGAAAAAGGTTAATTATTTGTTTAAAACAAATTATGATATTGTTTTTTGTGTCCGGGCGGGTGAAGAATATGTCTACATCCAATGATGTAATTAAATTAGCGGGTAATTGGCTGTCTTGTCCTTATTTTCTAATGGACTTTTGTCTTGATAAGACAACGTTATGCAGAAAATGCCACTGCAAAATTGTTCCAAATTTTTGGTTTTTAGTTTAACAACAAATGTGTAATGGTTGGTTTCGGTTTGCGCTCGCAATTCTCCACGCAAGTACTTACGGCCCGTTGTATTGCTGCAATCTGTAGCTAAGTTCGTGGTCAATAATAGCAGAGTGGTTTTTCTCCATATGGGTGACTATTAAGTTTTTTTTTATAGGAGTTGCTTTATTATTTACATTGCTTATAATATACAAGGTTTATATTTCAATAGTGGATTTTCCTGCAATAAAATTTCTTTAAATTTATCTAAACTGTTGGGATCAGGAGGGATATACTAATGTGGGCCAATCAGGAACTTCTCAGCATTTGCTCGTGTGGAGAGGAAACCACTGAAAGCTCTTCAGGAGAAGCCGGCCTGTCGGCAGTAGTCAACAGGCTTTCCGTTCCACTAGAAGAGTGTTCGGCATTTTCTTCCCTACTTTGGTTTATTTTACCAATTGCCTGTACTATATTGACCATGTATGATGCTACCTCTCGTGTGAGTTCTTTATTACCTATCACCGATGGGATGTCGCAGAGGTCTTGTCTCCAGCTGTTGTCTTTGAAAGCTGAAAAGGGGGCAATGCATCAACAGGTGAGGGACATCTGGAGGAGTTTTATCGTCACATGGGCAGCTGTCAATCTCGGAGAGCTTGAAGCGATGCAGCTAGCTCATAAATCCACCATGACCCGTAAGCAACTAGGTGAGCTCATAGCCAGCATTCTGCATTCTCCTGAAATCATAGGCATGGAAAATGGTAGGGAAAAACATTTAGTTGGTTCACTTAAATAACGATCGTTCCAGAGTTGAAGGGTTCTACTTCTTATTTTCCTTTTGGCGAAGCTGAGCGGGAAATCGGCAAAATTAGGGGCTGTCTTCTTGAACGTAGCTTCCCTAAGGATTCCGCAGGGTCCCCGTATCCAGTCGATGTACACGTCCTGGTGTCTGCATCTTAGCTTCTGGATATCTGTTCTAATGTCCATTACAATAGGGTTGACCTCGGTACTTTCTTGCAGGAAATCGATTTTATATATCTTAAACGATTCAATCTGTTGCACTACACCCCCCCGTTGCAACATATGGTGCATTTTGTGTACTGATGCTTTGGTCTTGCGTAAAATTATATTGTACATATTTTCAGATTGCACCGATGGATCCGACGAAGCTCCTAAACACTGCAAAAACAACACTTGTTCGAGTACTCAGTTTACTTGCCAAGTTTCTGGAAGGTAATTTTATCCATTGAAATCAATATTTATGTGTAGCTGTACTTTTTACCACCAAGATGACAATTTTGTTTTTTGAAAATTTTCAGGTGCATCCCCCTGGCTTGGAAATGTGACTCGGAATATGACTGCGGATTATCTGATATGTCTGATGAAGATGAAAATGGCGACTGCCGTAAGTTTTTACAGTAACGTTTTGAATTATTATAAAAACAAAAGACGAGTTATACTTTTTCTTTTTGTTAAGTTTATTCAGAAAAAAATATAAGCAAGTAATATTTCATACATATATTTACAATAGGGGGAGTGACGTCTTAGTTTATTTTATTTTTAATTAGTAAATGTTTTCAGTATAACATAATAATATAGAAATTATTACTAAAAATATATATACGGTGTTTTCAGTCTGTGCTACATGAAAAATAATTATATACAACTCTCGACTTCTTTCTTAAGTATGTTGTATTACTGACTGCACTTTTTATTTCCTTTGTCCATTTCATTAAAGAAAAATATTTGCGACCACCGTGGTGTAGCGGTCAAGACGCTTGACTCACAAACAGAAGGTTCCGGGTTCAATTCCCGGGGAGAACACAAAACGTTTATGTGATTTTTCTCAAGCCTGGGTGTTCTGTGTTTGAGCACTGTAATCGGGCCTTCTGGCCTGTGTCATTGTGTATATGACAAGATTTCAATAAATTTAAAAAAATAAAAAAAAGGTGCCAGTCCAGGGACTAAGGAATATTCTAGTGTAAAAACACCAAATATTTCAGGAATCGAATCCGAGATCTCTTGCATGGTAGGCAAACGCCCTGTGGTGCAATTATTATTATTATTTTCCATTATAACCAAAGATTAATAATAAAATAATGTGACCTTACTGGGGTTACCCGTGCCGAGGACACTTAACAATATACTTTTTAAAAATATTTTTGCATGCGAGAATAAACAAAGAAGCTTTAATATACAGATATACTTTTTCGACTATTTCATTGATGTACATCTATACTGTTTATATTATAAAACGTACAATAAAATAACAAAAACATAACATAAACTATACATTTGTTTTGGCATATTTGGAATATTGCATATTTGGAAGTTTGGAATATTGGTTTGGGCAAATGAGAGAATCCATTTTACTTCTACCTAGCTCCACTATCCTTTTTTTATAGCCTTAATCTTCTCTATCCCATAGAGTTGGTAATACATTGCACCACTAATAAAGATGACATAATTTGTTCATACAACACACTATTTAATTTAGACACATTTTTTTATTACAATAACATTATGGCTAAATTAATATTTTGTTATTTAACTAATGAGAAATAAATTGTGATTATTACATTTTATGATGAAATCAGTAACCGAAATATACTTGTTTAACAATGTTTTGAGTATGTCCAAATGCTTGCAGGGTGGCTGAATTCTCTCCCAGGGAGTTATTCATATTTAAATGCCTAGACTTCCATATTCCCTTCTCAAAAATGTTTTCCCTCTTTGTTGAAATAAATTTAAACTGTATTAGTTTTATTTACGTTTTGAAGCAGTTTTATACACCATTTGATGTTCAATCATCAGTGTGGCCAACATACGAATCAAATTATCGTCACATTAAAACAAAAAAAATCTTTAAATAAATCACTCTGTAGGGAGTGCAGAAGATTCAGCATACCACCACTGACCACTACGCCACGAGGCCGACTGAGACCATATTAGGATGTCTGAATGCACAAGACTTTCCTGAATCTCCTAATTTGAATCTCCTTCCAGAATACCCGCAGTGTTCCGTGACAGAGTTCACGTGCGACAATAACAACTGTATACCCAACGATTACTATTGTGACGGCCACGACGACTGCAGGGACAACTCGGACGAGAAGAGCTGCACCGAAATATCCTGTGACCCCAAGACGATGGTGAGTCTATCCATATTTTTATCATACAGAGGCATTCTGGATCGCCAAGACGAAAATCGCCGGGTACGCCGAACACGTCTAACCTTAGCGGCTGCCACAGACAAAGTAAACAATAAATACAGTTGAAAATTTGCTTACTTCAGGGGCATGTATTTTATTTTATTTTATTTGGGAAATCAACAGTTCTACATACATATTCATAGTAAACAAACAGATATAGTGTATAAACTCAGAACTTATAACAGATTTCCACAAAGTATACAAAGTTAGTAAAGAAAATATATGACATATTAAATAAATACATATAAGTTTATACACATAAAAATGTTATTTTCATGTTCTCGTAATTATTTTTCAATAATCAAAGAATTTTTGTATATTTTTTTAAGAACAGTAAGTTATTGTAAATTGGGCGGGATTAGGACAAGAATGCTTGAAGAAAGAATAAGGAGGGGAAGGGAGATGTACATATTTATTATTATAATGTCTACTAAGTTACATAATGCATTTTTAGTGTAAATTTTAAATCTGACAGAGTGATGTTTGTGTAATCTATATCTTTAAATTTTGAATTGTACACTGAAAAAGTCCTGCGAAAAAAAGCATTTTTAACATATGTTAATGTAAACCAACATAATAAAAAAATATGACAATCGGACTCTCTAAACCCACACGCACACATAAGAATATGTTTATGTGTGCCCTATTTCAAGTTAAAGTAAATAAAGTAAATAAAAGAGACATATTTAAGTTATCTATAGTATATCTATAGTATATCTATAGTATATCTTATTATTTGCTCAAGTATTTAAATTTTCAGATCATTTCCTAAAATTCATTAGTGAAAAAATGGAAATCGAGTTGTGGTAGAGTGGGATTAGAACCTGGGACCTTTGGTCCGTGAGTCCACAATACTACCACGTGACCACAACCCGGTTCGACACATCGAACGACACACGAACATCAACCATGATGATGGACACTGTAATGCGATCTGTAACGTAGGAAAAGAGTGCGAATGACACACGGCATAGTTACCCATAAAATCTCATTATGCATCTGATGTAATGTGTTCAAAGCATGTGTACATACGTAATATTATATTTGTATTTTTTTAGATAACCTGTGTTCCTCAAAATGCGTGTTACCCACTGAAAAACAAGTGCGACGGTGTTGTTGATTGTGTCGATGGTTCCGATGAGGCTAATTGCTCCACCAAAATACTTGCACCGAGTCACAATAACAGGTATGTATTTACGGTTCCATGAACCTTTTACATAATTACAATAAAATCAGTGAATAAAATACAACAAAAAGTTAGTTTATATACAGTGATGTAATATTGACTAATTGAAAAAATACATAATCTCTCTTTATTGTTTCAGACACCATCAATCTTCGGCGGATAGAAAGGAAGTTTGCGAACCGCACGAGTTTCAGTGCAGTAATAAGAATTGCATCAGACAGGTGTGTATATCATGTGGTTTGCACATGTTTAACATGATTTTAGCGTGAATTCAATACATGCATAACACATGTCTTACATACCAGTGGGTAATGAATAAACATGGGTTTTACCCTCAAAGTACTAATTTTCTAGAGAAGACCTTAAGCTCTATTGTATTGAACAAAAGCATTCAAAATTTTTGGTTTTTGACATTCCATTTTGAAGACTTGTAATCAAATAAAATAATATATGTACCATTTGGATCCTTTTTTAAAAGAAGAAGGAGAACGCAGAAAAATAGCAGTACAAGAGATAAAGGCACACCAACAAAAGATGGCCTATATCAAAGAATAATTATAATTTTTTTTCGAGACTGAGTGGAAAACACTCGTCCAGGATTCTCGTTCTATTTCTTACAGAGAACTGTATTCTTCATAAAAAAACCCCTATTATTATTAGTTTATTGAAATAAAAACTTCTTATGTTTTGTTATAAAAGACTTCATAAAAATAAGCTGGGAATTAAGGGATCAAATAAAAATAATCCAACTGTCAATCGCCCGAGCACTTCAATTAATCATTCAATTTATTTTATGTTTAGGAGTTCAGATGCGACACTCGCGTGGACTGTCTCGATGCTTCCGACGAAGAGAACTGTCCCAAGATCATGACCTCCACGTCGGCCCCGGATCACGTGACAGCGGCGGTGACAGAGAACTCTCTGGCGGCGTGCGAGGCGCCCATGCGACGCTGCGACAACGCGACGCGCTGCATCATGCCCGAACGCCTGTGCGACGGGATCGACGATTGCGCCGATGGCAGTGATGAGGGCATGCGATGCGGTGAGGAATAGGAAATTTGTCAATTCGATATCAGCTTCTTTACTTTAAAATGTGAGACATGTATAACAAACAGAAATTGCAATTTTTTCTGTGGTTCTGTGTGATACAACAACTCTCATCTATGAAATCTACTCAAACAACATAACTTTGTGATATATTATATTGTGTAGTTATATTATCCATTAATTTAATACATAACTCATATAAGTCTTACTCAAATATAATGGTAAGCTGCGCATAATCGCTTCTATACACGGTTCGCCCCTGCTATATACGCCCAGAGGGCTTTTACATCACAGGTATAACAAGTAATATGTAGGTACTCTAATAAACAACAAATCAAAATGAAAAAATGTCCCATGACAATATATTTGCGAAATATACAGCATTGAGAAAATAGGAAACTGGATGGCTGAAAATAGACTAACACTTAATCCATCTAAAACGGAAAAACTATGGATTGCTTCAGCCAGATGACAGAATTTGATCCAGGATACGGCACTACCCGATGTAAGTAGTACCGCTTTACCCACCGTTAAACTACTGGGAGTCATCCTTAATTCTGACCTTTCTCTTGACGCTCAAATTAGTAGAACGATAAGTTCATGCTTTTACCAGCTGTGGCAGATTAAATGCATATGCAAAAATTTGCCAGTTGATGCCGCCCGTCAAATAATAAATGCGTTTGTAGTGTCTAGAATCGATTATTGTAATGGTATCTACGCAGGTCTACCAATGAATAAAATGACTCGCCTACAGGCTGTACTAAATGCCGCAGCGAGACTTATTTTTGGAATCTCTAAATTCAGTCATATCACTCCACTACTTCGGGAATTGCACTGGCTACGTTTTCCGCAGAGGGTGGAATACAAACTCTGTTGGCTTATGTATAAGTCACTGCACAACTCTGCTCCAGAATATCTAAGGGAACTCTGCATTCCAGATGAACTAGCTGACAGACATCTTACGCTTAGATCAGTTACATCTACGTCGAAAGGAAAAGTTATTATACCTCTACGCAAACAGCGCACTAAATTCGGCGAACGTGCATTTGCGGTCGCAGGCCCTACGGCATGGAATGCTCTCCCAGCAGAAATCCGAAACTGTGAGAGTGAAGTGATGTTTCGGAAGAAACTTAAAACCCACTTGTTCTCTAAATCATTTGAATAAATTCTTAGCATGTGGTGGAAAAGTAATATGAAAAAGTACATTATTTTTCTTAAATTTAAAAGTTAAAATTAAATTTATATCTTTATATAATCACTTTGTAAAGCGCCCTTGAGGTATTATATTACGAAAATGGCGCTATATAAGTTATCCATAATAATTATTATTATTATATAAGTAATATGATTATGGAAATATACACAACACATGTGTATAAAAAAACGATTTTAAGGAAAAAAAAAATAATTTCTGTAGGTATTATATGTTCTTATACATATATTATTCTAAGTATTATATATTCCAATTATCAAAGTACCCTCTTTATATCCATCTACAATTGAGTTGATAAATATCAAACGCAGATATGTCCACAACGATCCATCACAGTGTCCATGTGGACCCATCAGCTTCTGAATTGAAACAGAGTTTTTTTTAGTGTTTTATTGTAATAATGAGGACATGTTTTAATTTAAACAGTACTGAAATGATCGTATTTTTTTCTCTACATTTTGTAGAATAAATATAAAAAAATAAGATATCAGAATGAAAACTCTCATCCTCTCTCTAGCCAGGCTCTTTAAAGATCTGAGTTTGGAGGCCGAGAACTAATTTACTGGAACCCATTACAATAGATCTACACAGGTCGCTGTGACGTCAGGAGCTTATATAGCACTGACCCCTATCTCAAAGAGTAAGGTTAAGAAACAGTCTCATATTCTTTATTTGTTCGCAGACGAGAAGCTGTGCTCGCGCTTCCTGGACTGCTCCCACGTGTGCCACAATGCGCCCGAGGGCCGCGTGTGCGCGTGTCCCGCCGGGCTGCGGCTGGCAGGCGACGGGCGCACGTGCGAACCGGCGCGACCGTGCGGGCGCTGGGGCGTGTGCTCGCAGGTGTGCCAGGACCTCAAGGCGCGCCACAAGTGCGCCTGTCTCGATGGGTACCGCCTCGCCGATGACGGCTTCACCTGCAAGAGCTTAGGTAAGTCACAATTAGAAGTTAACTTAGTTATGAGTGGCCAAAATTTACAATTTATGTTGGGTCACAGGTCATTGCACATGGACAGTGTCAACCCCTTTAAATGTTTAGGTACTGAAATTACATTCACTCCGTCCTTGATGACAACACCC
Source organism: Micrasema longulum (assembly GCF_059751315.1). Taxonomy (NCBI): domain Eukaryota; kingdom Metazoa; phylum Arthropoda; class Insecta; order Trichoptera; family Brachycentridae; genus Micrasema; species Micrasema longulum. The sequence goes on along the minus strand of NW_028277865.1, from coordinate 83,344 downwards.
CTATTTAAAGAAACCTTGGATAAGTGCCAACAAATACAAACAAAGCAGAATGTATACTGATTACCTACCCATCCTTACTTTAAGTATTAATACCTCAGGATCAGGATTAATTGACTAGATTCAATAATATTCTTACCCACCCAACTGTACGTTGAGACAAATAAATAAGAAAATGATTGTTGTTTTCAGATCGCGCGATACCGTACGTGATATTTAGTAACCGCCACGAGCTCCGCGGTATCGACCTGCAGAGCATGAACACCAAGGCACTCATCTCCTCGCTGAAGAACACCATAGCCCTGGACTTCTACCATTCTACGTGGCCCGAGGCCAATCTGATCTTCTGGACCGATGTTTTGGATGACAAAATTTACAGGGGAACTATGATCGGCGGCTGTAAGTGATCTTTTTATTTAAACATTACCAAGACACGTCTGATCTTGTCGATATTGCTGTAGCGTTGTCGATAGCGTTTCCATGTAAATTATCGCTTTAAACTTGCATTTCAATAACTGTTACAACAGGATCTTGTGCAATTTCCTGTTTTCACAGCGCATTTTCTAGGATTGAAAATCGCGCATAAGCGTGTTCATAGGTGTTTGGCGCCATGATAGATAACGGGCAGTTTCACAGTTAAAAAAGTGAGCTATCTTGTGATGACGCAAAAACAGCTAACTAATTATTATTTTGCGATCCACAATCAACATTAGGTTTCTAAAATAACATGGATCATGAACCTTATTGAAATTCAGTATTATTTTTACTTACTGAGATAAATATGTCGAGCCATATCGGCAGAACAACATAAGCGACACTTTTGGCAAATTGCATTTTTTTAAAGGAAAAGTGTGCCTTATTGCCCCCTGCGCAAGTGTTAAATCATCATAGTTCCATAAAATTCACCTGCCACATTTAAGGATATTTATTTAAATTTATTTTATTTATTAAAAGAAAACAACATTATAACAACAAAAAAAACAAAATTTATTATAGTTTTCTTGATAGTACTCGGCATCATTCCACTCGTAAAAAAATAAAATATGTGGCTTTTAGCGTTTAAACTTTTTGACGTCATTTTTTTTAGCTAAGCGAAACAACATAACCGACAACAATGTAGGCGGTTACGCTAGCTCGCCACCAAAAAATAAACCTTCCAGAGTTATATAGGCAAAACAGCGTTACCGCCACTATCTTAAAAGCGGAAGGATTCAAACAATTTGGGTGTCATTTCAGTATATAAAAATATTTAAAAAACCTTCTCACAATGCACTGTTTTTCGCTTACGTTGCTCTGCCGACTGTGTAGCGTGTGATGTTAACGACCTTATCTCCCTTAGTCCTAGATTTATCACTTCCTCCGTTCTTGAAAGCGTTTTTATATATTTATAATGTAAGAAAAGTTTTTGGCTTATATATTGTTGTGATATTACGAGGGGGTATTAGAAGCAAACTTAGAAATCTCCAGATTTAAAAACAGATAATTAATTATTGATGCCAAAATGAACTATACATAAAAACCTACCTACCTAAATAATAGCGTAATTCAAAACCGTCTCTAAATCTTGCAAAAACAGATTGCTTATTGGGAACATAAAAAGCGTTTTATCAAAAATCGGAGATATCACCGATACAATAGAAAGTTTACCAACGTGTCGCATGTTGCGTTCGTGTAAAAGAGTAATCCTAATACATAATTGTCTCGCACACTCTTTACGTCTCACTCTCGATAATACGGGTATATTTGGGAGAGAGAGAGACAATTTTTATGCGTCACACGCGCGGACAGCAAAGTTTCATGTACTTCTCCCAGACGCCCTTTAGCTGCGTTATTAGCTTCCCAGCTTTTATTGGAAGCGGTTCTTTTGCGCACATTGAGAGGATGAATTAATGTTTTTAGCAATTGGATTAAAAATATCATCACTTTTGACTTTAACTATAAATAATTGAAGCAATTGCCGATGAATATTACACTTTTACGATTTAAAATCTCGCGGAGATTTTTAGGAAAGTAAGGGAAAGGTTAAAAAAAAGTTACTACTACTTAGGACCCAAATTGAGTTGTAGTAACTCCAGGGTATATTATTCATATGTATTATATTTTATTATATATTTGTAAGTTGCTGGAAATAGTTAATATTGCAAAATAAATACAGTTTGGTGGGTTTATTGCTAAAAGCAATGTTTTCTAACCACTCGAAATACACGTCAACTAAGATAAATTTTCCCTTCTAGCTCTCAGTAATATCGAGGTCGTGGTGCAAACTGGTCTAACAACAGCCGAGGGCCTGGCCGTGGACTGGATAGCCAAGAATCTGTACTGGGTGGAGAGCAATCTGGACCAGATCGAGGTGGCCAGGCTGGACGGCAGCTTCCGGAGAACCCTCGTAGCGGGGGGCATGGAGAGCCCCAGAGCCATCGCCGTGGATCCTAGAGACGGGTAAGACCTTTTCGCACAGTATTATGTATCACTATAACTACACAGTTATAGTACATCATCATCATTATTCCATGTCCGCTCCCTAGTTAGAGCGTATGGTATTCACAAAGAGTCACTTTGCGTCCTCCCAAGTCAGGTTCTCGTCTCGAAGTTCTGACATAAACTGCCGACGTCGAGAACCTTATGCTATTGTAGATACAATAAATTATCAATGTTAAATGCACATGTTAATTGGCTGGGCTTCTTTACCTACAATCTTTACGCGACCTTACACTAAAATTAAGGCACTTAGTAAACTTGGCTTTCCTTTTATACAAACGGCACGGTCGGCATTTTAGAGAAATAATGCGTTGATTAAGTGCCTCGTTATTGTATGTAAATTCCGATAGTATTTATTTATTTATTAACGGACATTGTCCATGTATACAATTTATAAGGTTTAAATATTACAATAAAAGAATAGTTTTAAATATTTTAAAAAAAAGAAAGAAGCATTGACAAACATAAGGGACATCGAGACAAGATCTGGACTATTTATTTAGTGCTCGTTTAAATCGTTGTAAACTTAAACCAAAAAAGTCCAGATCCTGTCTTGAGTTAACAATACGACAAAGGCGGGTCATTGGAGAATTTAGGCCATAGTTTGTTCTATGCTGATCGATGAACAGTACTTCATTGTTTCTCAATCTACGAGTCGGAATATTGAATCTTACTTGTCCCAGTAATGATGGAACATCGATTATACCAGTATTGTAATGTATTGAGTTTGGATGGATTTGTCAAAAACGTAAAAATTAACACCCTACTAATATTTAAACAGGGTTTCCTTGAAACGCTGTTGTTTTTAAACGGTGTGCCTACTCCGTTGTGAGCCTTGACAGTTTATTTAAAACGGTGAAGATTTCCTGTTCTTTTAAAATGTCTTAAAGGTTACAAGTGGTTATGACACTGTTGCAGTTTAATATGCTTCTTCGTTGTGGAAACACCTTCAGTTTTTGGTGTTATTTGTATAACGGTAACAAATAACCACAAACCTAGTGCTTCAAATATAAATTTAATACATTTCGTGATCTGTTTCCTTGCAGTTTGGCTTTCTGGACCGACTGGGAAGTGTCGTCGCCGCGTATCGAGCGCTGCACGCTCGCCGGGAACGATCGACGTGTGCTAGTACGCGTCGATCACGTTTCCGAGGGAGCTTGGCCCAACGGAATCACCTTGGATTACAATGCCAGACGAATTTATTGGATAGATGCCAGGTAAAAATAATCCTTTCCTTAAAATTCCGAGGAAAGATTCCTCCTTCTTTATAAATTCGCACGGTCGTTGGGACGTGACTATGGACTGTTCCATGGGCCGAAATCAAGTGAGGGTTATCTCTAGAGCCCATACAGGGCACTGCAGATGAAACACACCTTGCTAGAATGAACCTTTCCGAAACTTCTAGATGTAGATTCTGCAGTGCAGATGAGGAAACACCGTTTTTTTGGGTTACGGTTAGTTTATAATTTCTACATTTTTGTCATAAATAATTTTGTGTTGCACAACTGACCCTTAATTAAATTGCCGGTGCAGTCATAATTTAATTCTTTAAGTTATCAAATAATTGGTTTATTTACAAATATGAAATGATTTTCCTCAGATCTGACTCCATTCAAACAACCACGTACGACGGTACAGACTACCACGAAGTGCTGCGCGGCCATACAACCCTCTCGCACCCGTTTGCCGTGGCGCTGTTTGAGAACCACGTTTACTGGACTGATTGGCGCTCCAATTCCCTCATCAGGGCCAACAAGTGGAACGGCTCCGACGTCTTCGTGCTGCAGAGAACCTACACACAGCCGTTCGATATCACCATCATGCACCCTAGCCGCCAACCCAAAGGTATTTGCAGACTACACCGACCCTCACTGGACAAACTCCTTCATTAAAGTGTGCCGATAATTTTTTTTTCCGAATTTCTAAATGAAAGGGGCCAAAAAAATTGCCTTTTGGATTACTTGGAATGCAATTATATATATATTAGATATATATGTTTATGATTCATATCATTAATAATTGTAGTGCTTACACACTCAAAAATTACGCACAGACAGGGTATAGTCTAAGCTTATAACCGAATTGTGATACCTACGAGCAATGATGAGTACTGCAATGCGTAGTAATCATCTCTCTCATGTACAGATAACAAAGAAACAATCTTAAATAATCTTGAAGCAGAATGCAGGAAAAATGGGATATCTTTAACAGATATCCACACTGTCGTTAAAAGTAGTTTTCACGCGCCATTGTTCTTGGACTTTGCAACAATGGTGATTGGACTCATATAGGTAATAAACCAAAATCAGTGATCAAACATCCTATTTCCAAGGTAAACAAAAAAGATTTTTTTCCGAGTACCTTAGCCTTGTACATGACACGTAAGGCTACTAAATACAGGGGTCCAAATATATTAAAAAAAAAAAAAAAGATAGTCCGTGTTGTGAAAGAGGTTGGATGAGCTCTCTCAGATAAACAGGCGAAGTGGGATTATTTAAAATATTGTGAAGAAGTGATAAAATGTGAATGTTTCTTCTATGCCTGATACTGAGCCAGTGTAGTTGCGTGCGATACTCGGTTATGTGGTCAAATTTGTGAAGATTAAAGATATGACGAGTACAAATATTCTGCAATAGATGTTGGACTGATTTAACGTGATTTATGCGATTGACATAGAATGGAGACCAGACCACGGAGGCATATTCTAGAAGAGGGCGAACAGTTGAATAAAGAGTTTTGATTGTAAATGTCTGAGCTTCAGGATATCCTGTCCTCTGCTTGTGGTAACAAAAAGGAATTTGGTGGCACAGCGTTTTAATAGTTAATTTGCCGTGTAAAATGATTTTCATCTCGGTTTGTTGTATTTGAGTACATTTTTTTTTTGTAGACCGAGAAAACCCATGCGGTGGAGCAAACAACGGCGGCTGTTCTCACCTGTGCCTGTTGGACGGACCGATGTCCTACCAGTGCGCATGTCCTCACGTAATGCGACTCGCCGCCGACATGAAGAACTGTGTTGGTAAGTAAACCTACCGTAAGCTTTCATTGACTGACCTAAATGTCAACCTTTTATTTGACGATAACAATTTATGACATAATAATTTACTTGTTTATTTAAATGTACAATACACCACTACTGCCAATTACAATGTACATAAATTTTGTAGTTAGATAACTACCAAAACACAATAGATTATTAAGGTCCATAAAAATCAATAGTAAACAGCGACAAATAAGTCACTAATACACATTATGATACATAGTTAGAGAAGAAGAGTCTAAAACTGGTAATTCTAGCATGGAAAAGATCCACCTCTTTCAGGTAGGCTGATCAACAGACCAATCATTCTCCCCATAGGCATCAACAACAATAAATTTGTCCTGCATTCTAGAAGAACAAATGAACATAGTTATGCGGAAAGCAGCCAGCCATAGAAAAGTGAAACTGAGATAATAGCGCTTTTGTGAAAAGACTGAATAATCATGTCTACACAACAGTTGGAATGTTTTTGACTTTAAGAAATGATTTTTAAAGCACCGTAAGATTTTTCTAATGCTGTAGCTGTTTTTAGCAAATTGAAAAATGTCTTTTTTGTAATCGACACCATTTTCAGAAGGTGATTAATACGGTTTTTTTGTATGAAAGCGGTCTGGCTGTTTTTAGCAGAATTTAACATTGACCTTACTGCACCTGATAACATTAATATCTAATTTTTTCAAAATTGTGGACTGGCTGCTTTCTGCATACCTATGTTCAAATGGTCTGTGTTGCCTAGCTCAGCTATTCAAAATATTCAAACTATTAATTTAAAAACCAAATACATTAAAAACTTTATACAACATTTTTGTACGCAGTAATTTGGAGTTTGCATCCGTCGTGTGGAGCCCGCAATACATAACAAACATAGAAAGGATTAAAAATGTTCAACGAATTTTTTTTAAATACCTTGATTATAAAAACATCAAAACGCTTTGTACGTACAACCAATTTGTCAAACAAAATGGATTTTGTACCCTTGAAAATAGACGCACTGTATCTGAATTATGCTATTTACATAAATTATTTAATAAATAAGTAGACTCTTTTAACCTACTCTTCAAAATTAATCTTAATGTCCCCTTTCGCGTGACAAGAAATAAGTATTTATTCCACCTGCCAGTCTGTAGCACTAACTATGCACAGCACTCTTTCCTCTATCGTTCTTGCTCTAACCATAATGTTTTTTTCATCTATTGATATATTTTACATGCCCCTTAAATTATTTAAAAATAAATTAAGACTTATTATTTCTGGCTGGGATACGATCCCACTTACTATTTAATGACGCACACACCTGAACACTTAATCCCACACTAATACACATAAACACACATCTACACTTACTCTCATACAAATACACATAAACACATCCTTTTGTTGTAACACAATTTAATAATATGCATGATTTTTGTTTAGAAACTTCGCTGGTCTGTCTTTAAACCGTATTTTTTAAAATAAATAAATAAAATATTGCTTGGCGCCCCCCCTTCTTTTCCCTGCTCGGCACTAAATTGACGTATTTTATCTATTCATTGAAATACTTATTTTGTTGATTCCCATTAATTTATCACCGCTAAAACAGATGAACATTTAAGCTACGAACCTTTTTTAATAATAAATTACCCACTTAAGATAAGAAAACGATGAAATATCAAATAATATAAAGAAAACATAAAATATAAACATGTCAATCATGCATCTCTAACCCACTTGATTGCGCCACTTGACGTGCGTAAGGGACAAATATACATCAACTGATCTCCCGTTCTGTGGCGTAAATTATCACAGTCCCATTGAATCATTTTTACCAAAAAGGGAATACGTTCCTTCAAGATTTTACAGACAGATGTCACTAGTATGAAGATTAAGCCAAGTTTTAAGCCACACATGATTTTGATTTGAATATTCGGTTGCGAGAAATTGAGATTTGAATTCCGGGTACCGCGTGCTCACATATGCGTAGAAATGTTTTCATAGGCACTCACACACGTATGTGAGCACCGCGGTGCAAGATAGTTGATACAAATATTCTCCATGAAATTTTTATTTATTTATTTGACACTTTATATACATATACAATATATATACATATAAGGGCGGGCATATTGCCTTAAGGTAATTACTTCCCACCTACCCAAACCTTTCAGTTTGAGAAAATTATAAATACTTGAGATGTATGATAGGTGCACAAATTTCGAGATCCGTGAAGTGTGTAAGGCTGAGACTTGCATTATTGACAGAATCAAGAAAGGGGTGCTGCGTTGGTTTGGACATGTAGAGCGAATGGACAGCGAAAGAACAGCTAAAAGGATCTACGATGAAAATGTTGACGGATGCAGAAAACGAGGAAGACCGAGAAAGACATGGCACGATCTAGTCCATCAAATACTTGAAGATGGACATGTCACAAGTAGGAATAATCGGCGTGCGTGCATGAGAATATGTATGTAGAGGAAGCGAGGTCTATATGCCAAGATAGAGTGTTATGGCGTTTTATCCTCTCTGCCTACCCCTACGGGGAAACGGCGTGATGGTTTGTTTGTTTGTTTGATAAATACATGAACATATTGAATCTTACAATTTTATACAAAAATTAAAAACAAAGATTAACAAAATAAAAATATTAACACTATACTATGAAGAGAGGAGATGGGATGGGAAGGAAAGAAGAAGGATAAAGTAACAATTTAAATATTTAGAAAGTGACATTTCAATCTTGACTTAAATGTAAATAAAGAAGGGGTGTCTTAAATCAAATGAACAGTGGAAAAATTTCAAGGCATTTGTCTTTAAGCAATAATGGTAGCAGTCAATGGAGTACTTTTTAACGTCGCAACGAGATGACACTCTTGGGCATAAGGTTAAATCGTAGCAAACGGTCCCTCTCCTATCCGCCAACTTTCCTATGACTGTTGTTAATAAATGATTATCTGTCATTCCAGTGAACGAAAAGGTGCTTCTGATATCCCGGGCGAATGAACTGCGCGGAGTGGACTTGACTCTTCCATACTATCACACCATCCCCACAATCAGCCTCCCCCAAGTGGTGACTCCCCAACAGATAGATTTCGTGGCCAGTTCTAACACCATCTATTGGGCAGATACTCAGGTAAACAAATCTCTTGCTGATTCAAATCTAAATTCATTCTATTGGCCCAAAATAACATTACAAATAAATCATTAATATTTGAGGCATTCAATTGGGACAACACATCAGACCAGGAATCCTCGAACAACGGCCTGATATTATGAAGGTATAAAACTCTCCGATGGCAAGAGTATTTGTCTCTTAAATATAGTTATCATGTTCAGCTGCCTGACTGCTCTTCCTATCGGCATGACCAGATACAGGTTGCTTCTGGAAGCCGGGAGGTAAAATAGTCTATGCTGATGCTGTCTGTTTTTACAATTACATTTTTGCTGGCAGTTTATTTACCTATAGCCAGAAGATTAATTATATTTTTTATCTAATTCCCATACATTTTTAATTCCCTCAGTTTTACACATTTTTTTGCTGCTCCCTTGAAAAATGTAAAAAGGAAGGTTTACTGTATATGCGTGGCAGACTGTTTTGTTTCAGTGAAGCATACTGGTTATACAAGGTAGGATATGTTTTTGAAAAGGTTATATGACATGTATAATTTCTATTGTTTCCAGATAAACGAGATAAAGAAGACGGGGCTGACTGCTGGGCCCACCGTGAGCATCATCGACACCGGGATAGAGAGCCCGGCAGGCTTCGCGCTGGACTGGATCTCCGGCCTCATGTTCTTCTCCTCTTCGGGCAGTCAGGACCACATATCCGTGTGCAACCTCAAGGGAGAGTACACCGCCGTCATCATCTCCGGACAAAATCTGAAGAAGGTGTCGGGGCTGGCTGTGGATCCTACGAGGTAAGACAAGAAATTCTATTACCCTATACTTCCTCTTTTCTACATCCGCTCCTAAGTGGAGGGTGCGGGCTTCATTAAACGTACACGGGATCACCCAAAATAGATACGTATTGATAACAGTGACCGTGAAAGTTTACGTACCTATTTAACTTTAGATAAATTCGTCAAGCGCCAACAAGTGGCGGCCTCCGTGGTGTAGTGGCCAAGACGCTTGACTCACACACGGAAGGTTCCGGGTTCGATTCCCGGTGAGAACACAAAAATTAAAAAATGTGATTTTTCTCAAGCCTGGTTGTTCTGTAATGTAATTCACCACTGTAATTGGGCCTCTTGGCCTGTTGTGGTGCAAAAAATTAAAAAAAAAAAAAAACTTAAAATTTTCTTCCTTTTACACATGAGTGATTTTTATTTTCCAGAGGAAAACTCTACTGGGCGCACATGAAGTCTAGCCTATACACAATAGAGAAAAGTAACATGGACGGTTCTGATAGAGATGTTTTAGTCTCCCAGAGTACCACCAAAGAACTGGCTCTGCCTTCCAGTAAGTAATCAATTAAATTTTCTATTATTTTATTTATAAATGACGGTGGTATGCGATTCGGAAGATACGTAAGCCATATCTTTACAATGACAGTCGGCTAAAGGTAAATTCTCCGGAGCGATTACGAAGATACACTATTTAATTTATTCCACTATTTTAATAATGTACTGAGGTTCAGGTCCCGATTAGTTAGAAATTGCCTATTTCTACGCGATTCCTAGCTAGCTGGATCAACCCTGTATATTTGAATTTTGAGGTACAGGTATCGATAACTACCGAGGGCACCCGCAACCCCACGGTGCATTTTAAGTGACAAAAATCATCAATGTTTTGAGTATGTCTAAATGTTTGCAGACAGGCTGGATTTCCTCCCTAGGGAGTTATTCCGATCTAAATTTGTTGCAACAGAGAGGGGGAAAAAAAGGAAAATAGAATATGGAAGTCTAGGCATTTACAGGGCTTATGACCTGTCATTAGCTGGTTTAAGTGGCCGCTTTACACACTGTGTAACATTCACCATTCTGACCATGTTTAAACATCTACAGTTCCTCAACTCTTCCATGGGCAGAATGGTGAATGTTACAGTGTGTAAAGTGGCCACATAAACCAGCCCATGACAAGTCATAAGCCCTGTAAATGCCTTGACTTCCATATTCCCTTCTCAAAAATGTTTTCCCTCTCTGTTGCAACAAATTTATTTATTTATTTCAATTTTATATTTTATATTACTTAAGCCCATTTAAAATGAAAAGAGGAATAAATCAATTTTAATTTAACATTGAGCACGGAGAAAGTTCGACAGTTAAGACAGCAGTGACAGCACCAACTAGTGTTTAAGATTTGAGGTAGTTACAGCGCGTGTGTCGGTTCATTTGACATTTGAGATGACCTAATGCAATGGCAACACTTTTGCTGCACTGAAAAATAAATATTACCATTTATTTTGTTCCGTCAATAGCCATATATATGTTCCTAGTATTCTTAAAAACATGTATTGATTTTTTCAGGTCTCTGTATGGATTTTGAATCGATTCGCTTGTATTGGGTCAACGCACACAGCTCTACCATACAGTATTATGATTTTGCTAACAAAAAAGTGTTCACGGTAATATATGTTTTATTTTTTGTTTATTTCTTTTTAAATCGTAACACACTTCGGCCGGGAAAGGTATTGCGCCTGCGGACCGCTAGCGATGGGCAAAAAAATAAAGATCCCACGCAAATTTCTTTAATTTGTTTGAAATCGCTATGTCTTCAAAAATAGTAAAAATATTTCAATAAAAATTTCTACATACCAACTCAGCATATCCAAGCTATAAAATTACAAACTAAAACCAAATATTAGTTACAATATTTGAGTTTGTCCAAATGTTCATAGACAGAAGACTGGATTTCACCCCCTCGGGGATCATTAAGATTAACAAATTACAACAGGGATGGAGAATACCTTAAATAAGGGAATATGGAAGTCAAGGCATTTACAGGGCTTATGACCTGTCATTGGCTGGTTTAAGTGGCCACTTTACGCACTGTGTAACATTCTCCATTTTGCCTATGTTTGAACATCTATATTACTTCAATTCTTTCATCTGTTGATGTTTGTGAAGTTAAAGAGCTGAAACCTTTATTTATGCGGGTGAGATTCATCTAATTGAATTTTTTCACCAACATACTAGGCAACGCCTGAAATGTTAACAGCTCCCCAGGGAGTTGAATCCAGTCCTTGTCTACAAAAATTTGGACAAACTCAAAATATTGTTGATATATATATTTTTTTAATTTTACATTTAGAAATTCTGCAGCTTGCTTTCTAGTCATCTTGAATTATTCTAATACTTTTTTTATCTGCAGGTTCCAATTCCCAAAGGCAGTGACCCCGTGGCTGTGGTTCCGTACTTCGGCAAAATGTACTACGCGTCCGGCCACGACAGCGCCATCCACGTCTGCGACAAGACGTCCTGTAGCGACGACCAACTGCTCAGGAACAACACATGTAAGACGCATCTTTCTGAAGATACCAATATCTGGAATAATGTGGAAAGGAACATTCACATTAATTATTCAATTAAATAAAATAATTCGTTTGGAAATCTAAACATTTATTGGGTTTATGACCTGTCTATGACCTGTTTATGACCTGCTGGTTTAACTGATCATTGACCATTCTGCCTTATTTTTGCCATTTCCATTTCTGCACATTTTTTTAACTGAACAAAAAAAATTATGAAATGGTGGCCACTTAGAACAAATTTGCTCTGGACCCGATTATAATGCGAAGTTAACATTTATCGACTAAGTAAAGTTAAGTTTTCTCTATGAAAAGCAGAATATGCATACAATTTCTTCTTCTAAACATCTTCAAATATAGTTCACCAGCGAAGATACTTTAAATTTTCATGCAAATATACTCATCTTCGTACACAAATATTGGTTTTTCTTTATAGACCGACGACGATAACTCTGTTGACTTTCCATTTTAATTGGGGCCCAGGGCCGCGATTATGAACGACCATCTTCGTCGGTACATACTGAGACAGTATAAACTAATATCGATATTTATGTACAATAGTGTGTATATTTGTATGAAAATTCAAAGTATCTTTGTCGGTAACCGGTAATTGAACATGTTTAAAAACTTAATTTTACTTTGTAGATAAAATTGAAGATAAATTTTAACTTCCCATCAGAATACGTACCCTGGTGGCCCATCACCAATTTATTATTACAATTTTTAAAATGTTATTGTTGTCAATTTCACAGATTTTGGTCTTGTGCCTTTAATTAATGTGTGTACTGTGTTTGAAATTTTTTCTATTGGTCTGTATAAATTGGTTATGTTTTTTATGATTATTTTAGTTTTTAATTGTTTATTATGTTAATGATAATTAGGTTTATTGGATTAATTACGTTTTTTTTATTGTTATTATTATGTTAACTTTGTTAAATAGCTAATCTTAGGCATTTTTCACATTTTGTAAAATGTTTCCCTCGGCACGGGACACCCCAGTGAGGGAACATTATTCTGTATAAAAAAAGAATACAAACAATGTAAAAATATTAATAAATTAAAAAATCTAAGGTTTCTAAATCAAATCAAATCTAAATAAATTTTGTTTGCCTGAGTAGTATTGTACCGTTGTATTGGAGCAAAAAATTTGTGCGGATAATCATTTAAAAATAAAAATTGCCCAACAAAATACGAAAAAAGTATACAAAAAACATAAGCATGACCTTTGCGTAGCATTAAAAAAATCTAAACGTGTCAATATGTTCAAATTCTTTTAAAAACTTTTTTAATGGATGCCCTTTCGAAGGCTATGCTACATGCAGTACCAAATCTTCAAATATAGGTTTAGATTAAAGATAAAACTTCACAAGGGCACCTCGGGTAGAGAAATTCCATTGTTATTTACATAGTCAGGATGTTGTTTGCTGCCGATGTATTCTGCAGTTCAACAATGTTTGAGTATGTCCAAATTCTTGCAGACTGGCTGGATTTCCTCCCTAGGGGGTTATTCTTATTTCAATTTATTTTAACAGAGAGAGAAAACATTTTTGAGAAGGGAATATGGAAGTCTAGGCATTTACAGGGCTTATGACCTGTCACTGGCTGGTTTAAGTGGCCACTTTCCCTTCTCCAAAATGTTTTCCCTCTCTGTTGAATAAATTTTAATATTCTGCAGTACTTCGGACACAGCCAGACGTGACCCAGAAAATCTGGAGAGAATAATAATCACGAGCAGTGCGCCGGGACGAAGAAGCAGAAGCAGAGCTGCAGTTTGATGGATCGACCAGGTGAAAATAATGTCGCGGGCGACCCTGCATGGAGCTGTGGAGAGGGCGCGGAGCCGTGGAGGATGAAAATCCATTATTAATTAAATGGTTGGGGAGAGTACCAACGATCACAGCCCTCAAAACTGAGGAACGACAGTAAAAAGTAAAAAAGGGCGACCTACCCTGTAGAGAGAATTTCTAGTATTAAAATACAAATATTTTAATATACACAAACTATTACAAACCTTTCATTTTATATTTGAGTTTGTGAATATCTTTTAAAATATATTTATTAATAATATCAATTAATTATTAGTGAATCTTCTCTTCAATATTAAGACAAGTCAAGTTGTTTTTGCTCTTCCAGCCAATGTCCTCTCCATCAAAATATACGACGCCGCACTGCAGAAGGGCAACAACTCGTGCTGGGGCGGGCGAGGAGGATGCCAGCAACTCTGCCTGCCCACCGGCCCCTATACCAGGATGTGTGCGTGCGCCACGGGGTACGCCGTGGACCCCACGAAGCCGAACAACTGCATTGGTAAGAAAACATTTTAAGCATAGCATTTCTCAACAAAGGTTGTTTTTTAGTATGTGCATAAGTGCGGTGAACTCCTAAGTAAAAATATGTGTAAATAAATAATTGACAGTAAAAATGTGTAATACAAAGAAACAGGAATTCGATAAACCAAGATGAAAATCGTTTTTAGATAGTAAATTAAAAACATCTGGACTCAAGAGGTTTCAGTACTGATTTGCTAGTGCCTCCCCATCCTGTTATGCCATAAATTTTAATTGAGTTACATAACACATAGTGTAATTGTTTCTGGATTTTCTAAATTTTCCGCTAAGTGTGAGGTACAGTAAAACCCCTTTTTTTATGTGTTTCAAGTGAGCAACAACAAAAAGCGTAAAACTGATGAAAACGCTAAAGTGAGGAAATGAAAAATGTATGGAAAAAATTACATTACATACTAATTTAATTATTGTACAAGACTTACTAAATTGTAAAAACTGTCATCATTGGGGATTATGAATATTTACTTATGATTTAATTTAAAATATTTGTATTTTTTCAATCAATACTATAATGTAATGCGTTTTTTTTAATTGAATTTTTTAAAAACATGCATAAATAATTTTATGTAGGTACTTAACCTTAAAAAAATAAAAATTTGAATTTGCATAAATTTTATTTAAATGGTATCACTTTTTTTAGTATGGCAACACAGAATTTCAACTGTCATCTACATCGCGGCAAAATTGTTTCTCACTTTTATGATAACTGTTTAAACTATATTCTTTTCACATTATGTTTATAACTTTGAATAATATTTCTATTGCCACATTTTTAAACTTTCTGCATCCTAATTTATTGATGTAGACTTTATTCTTCCTAAACATGCGTCAACTGCATGTCACAATTTAGAAAAATATCAAATTTAGACACTTAAACAAAATGGTCAATTACACTGCACCTACTTTGAATTTAGTTTGAGACAATAATTTACACATTTTTTATTTACTTTGATTTTATTCTCCATTCACACGGCGGCGCGCGGCTCGTTGTCTTTTGACAGATTGAATGAGTTTTACAAAATTTTCAACATAAAACCAAGGTTAAGAAAAACGTAAAAAATGTTAATTGGGGGGAGAATTTGAATGAGAATGTATGGAAAAAAATGGGACCTAAACATTTCAGCGTAAAAAGGGAGAAAACATAAAATTGAGGAATGTAAAAATGAGATTTTAATGCAGTAATGGCACAGTTCCTTCGTGCGGGATTTGGTACAAGTTAGTGACATTTTCCTCAGGCATTGAAGAGTTCATGTTCTACTCCATCAACTGGGAGATCCGAGGACTGGGGATGGATGGGAACAACAGCACGGCGGTGCTGGGACCCATTTCTCATGTTTCCATGGCCACTAGCATCGACTTCCACGCAGGTAAACAAGTCTTATGATAATTCATTTCTGTACTAGATATAAATTAGTACTGACAGTGCATTTTAAACATAATATAACGGTTTCTATTATTTATTGGCAATTCTCGATGGAATTCCATTTTAATGATGTTATAACTTATATTTACATATAAGTTACTAATTAAAAATACTTAGTACACTTCCACTTATTTGTTCGACCAATTAGCGCTTTCACCCGCTAATGGGCATCTTTAGACTGGTAAATATCGTACAGTGTAAGGATAATTTATATAAAACTAAATATTATCTTAAGTGTAGGTACATTTAAAAATAAGTCAAAAGAGATACAATACGTAATATTTAATTTTTATCAAAAAAAAAATTGTTATTTTTTTCGTGCATTTTCAGGAAACTTTGCTGTACAATTTAACGCTTAAATTTTTACCGCGCCCAAAAAACATTTATTGTATCCAATTTCCCGCAGGGCTGAAGTTTCTCGTTGTCTCTTGTGGATATGACCTACGGTTTCTTGGACAATTAAAATTAAAAATATTTAAAAATATTTTTTATTCCTTTTCTGAGAACCTTTTGTCTGGACGTGAAACACTGAACACATATAGCAGATCTAATTCAGGCATCTAGGTACTAGTTATTTGTTAAGATTTAAATTATTTAGTGTTAGTTTATTTTTAAGCCCCGATAGTGGAACCGTTTAGACTGAACAACCGTGTTCTGTAAGTGGTCTTCATATTATATTTATTTTAGTAATTTTACACAATTATATGCGTGCAGGTATTGTTAAATGTTTTATGTAATATGTTTTCAGCCGAGGACTTCATCTACTGGTCTGACTCAGACCACGGGACCATCAGCAGGATAAGGAGAGATGGAACTGGGCGACAGCTCCTAGTCGTAGAACAAACTGAATCTGTCAAATATGTTCCTATCGATTGGTTAGCAGGTAATATTTTATCTATTTCTATGCATAATAGCTTAAAATACTTAACAAATTATACTTTGACCATACTGTTATCATATATTAAATTATTCATCTTGTATTATTATGAGTCACGAGTAGGGGAGTAGGGTCAGGGTGACGACAGTTTTGGAGGGCTGTAATTTTGTATTGATTTGAACACGGGTTAATTATTATAAACACTTTATTTTATTTTAGTTTTTGAGTTTTTTTATTTTATTTTTATAATTATTATTTTCTTCAATTAAGTTGTTCTTCTTATAAGGCTCAATAATTATCGCAAATGTTATACTCGCTGCATATGTATGTGTACTTATTATTATGTTATCCGCACTGTAAAATGTACATACATATCTAAATTTAATATCTATTCTTAACTTCTTATTGGTAATATTTATCTTTTAGCTTACGAGAAGGCCTGTAATTGGATCTTAATATATAATTTAACCTACACTGTAATTAATAAACATTGTAATCTGTTGGCTTTCCAAAATAAAATAAAATAAAAATAAAAAAAACACGAAAGCTAAAATTTGGTATCTCTGTAACTTAATTATCGTATTTTCGGACAGCCATTTAAGTACTTTATTGTTAAGCTCGTTTCACCATTAATTTATAATTAAATTAAGCAATATGCATATTGTTCTAGGTCTGACGGTGGATTGGATAGCTGGCAACATGTACTGGACGGACCCCAAGAGGAATGTTATCGAAGTGTCCCGCCTTAACGGCAGTTCGCGATATGTTGTCTTGGCCAATAATATAGACACTCCGACTGGTGAGTAATTTAGTAATAATACAACTGTTTTCATAAAAAATCTCAATACTGCTGAGTCTACTGGGCAGCTTTCCGCATAGTGTTTTTTATTGTTGTATTTATTACAGCCCTGGCAGTGGATCCCGTTCAAGGGATTCTATTCTTCGCGGGAGTCGGTTGGATAATGAAAGCTGGTCTCGACGGATCTAATACTACCCTACTATATAACAGTACCAACTCTGTCATCACGGACATCACTTTGGATTATGAAGTAAGTCTTATATTTTCAGTAACTTCTTTGCTATAATTATTTTTAATGTATGAAGAGTAATGTCTTTGGATGAGTCGGGTAGAGAAGGATAAGGAGTGACTGAAAATTGTATGAAAAATGTTGTGTAAGATAACTGCGATGAGATGCTTTGATTATTTACAGTACTTTTTTGTTTATTGAAAGTGAATAAAAAACTACTTTTACAAAAATCGCTCTATCTTAAAATACCAGATATTTTTTTATGAAATTTGGAATACACATTAACCATATTATACTACTGCCCAAGGTCATATTTATGATTGGTCTGTTGGACAGCCTACCTAGAGAGGTGGATCTTTTCCATGCTGGGATTACCAGTTTTAGACTCTTACTCTCTAACTATGTATCATAATGTGTATTAGTGACTTATTCGTCTTGGTTTACTATTGTTTTCATAGACCTTAATAATCTACTGTGTTTTTTTTAATCATGTTTTTGTAGTTGCCTAATTATATAATTTATACATAGACGTACAACGGTCTAAGGCAAGGTGATGCACTGGCATGCCTGTTGTTTAATATTGCTCTTGAAAAATCCATAAGAGACGCGGGAGTAGAAACAACAGGAACTACTTTTAGAAAGACCACCCAGATATTAGCCTATGCAGATGACCTAGACTTAATCTCCAGAACTGTCCCGGGATTAAAATATGATTTCTTAAAGCTTGAAATGGCTGCAAATTACATGGGTCTTAAAGTAAATACATCTAAGACTAAATATATGTTTGCAAGAAAGTCACAAATAAATTATGTACAACAGGCAATTGACGTTGGGTCACACCACATCGACAATGTCAATTCCTTTAAATATTTAGGTACTGAAATGACTAATGATAACAATTATAGTACCGAGATTAGAGCACGGCTATCGGCAGCAAACTGATGTTATTATGGCTTGTTTAAACATCTGGGATCCAAATTGCTCACTAGAAAAACTAAGACCATTATTTACAAAACTGTCCTCAGACCGGTCATTACATATGGTGCCGAATGCTGGGTTATGACCAAAAGAGATGAAAATATGGTATTAGTATTCGAAAGAAAAATATTAAGGAAGATATTTGGTGCTGTCAACCAAAACGGAGTGTGGAGAAGACGGTTTAATCGTGAATTAGAGGCACTGTATGGCGAACCCAACACTGCGCAATCCATCAAAATAAGAAGATTGCAATGGTCGGCCATGTGCACAGAATGAATAATAACCGCACCCAAAAAAATATTATTTATACCACTCCAGGAGGCAGACGAAGCAGAGGCAGGCCGAAATTAAGATGGCTGGATAATGTGGAAAGTGACATAAGAGCGATTGGCCTGACGAACTGGAGAAGAGCCGCGGGGGGCAGGGACGAATGGAGACTAATTCTGGAGGAGGCCAGGGCCCACAACGGGCTGTAGCGCCACTGATGATGATGAATTATATAATTTATGTAAATTGTAATTGGCAGTAGTGCTGTATTGTACATTTAAATAAATAAATATTTCTTTTAGTACCCATAGGGAAATATCACATTTTCAAAGTAATAAAAGTCTATGAAATACTGTCCAGTAAAAAAACCTTAATTTTTTGCTATTTATTAGCATAAAAAATACTTTTAAATTTGTAATTTTGAATTCCCGCAAAAACTATGGTTCCCTTGGCCACGCCCCTAATACGTCACAATTCATGTTTGTTTGCTCCTGCCACTGAAATTTGTGTAGAACAATTTCACAAATCTTGACGTCACAACAAGCAAGGCCAAACACATTTTTCTACTAAAATATTTTATTGAATTTCTTTTTTACATAAATGTATGAAAACATTTCTCTACAATATCCATATTGATTTTGAAAATACAGTTATATTTTCTAAATCCATTTAATATATTTTTATCGGTAATCGTAGTATGTGATATTTCCCTATTGTTTAGAATAACACGAGTACTAGCCAGTACCTGGCATGCGTTGCAATCTCACTCAAAGAAAGAAAGCGTTTGTGTTTTAATTCTGTTTATTGAATGTGCTTTTGGATACACAATATTTCTGTTTTTATGGTCTCGTGCGTATACAAATAAATCAGAAGGTCAGCAGGCCACATTTGAGAAGCATGGATTTTCAAAATGTTATTATTTTTATTTTTTTATTCAGAAACCTTTGCAGTTTCATCGCAATCGGATGAATGGTGTAGGACTCATACAGGACAAACAAAGATACATTCCACGTATTAATCTGACCAATTAGCCCATTCGCCGTCCGCAATTGGGTCTCCTGTCTGTTGTGAAAGTAACTTTCTCACATAAAACGTTTTTATGTTTATGTTTTTTAGAAGCACAAGCTGTACTGGACAGATAATGTTCGTATCGCCATCATGTCCGTGGACTACAGCGGCTCTGCACTGATGGACGTCCTGAATGAGGGCCTCGAGAATCCATTTTCCCTCACTGTACACAATGGAGAAATCTTCTGGCTTGATACGTGAGTCAATTTTGAAAATAAATAGTCCTTAATATCCGGAGACTTTAGTAGTATGTACGATGAATGGAGCTCGGTCCATTCCATTGTACAGGTGGGATTGGGTTCTGTAATACGGAAGTTTGGAGATAAAATGTTTGTGTCTTGTGATGTGGTTAGAGTTGCAAAAACGAATGGTCGAGTACTTGACTTCCTAGGTTTAATTTTCTTTTGTTTTTTGGGCTTAGTATTCAAATAAACATGAATTCTGTGGCATTCAACATAAATATTCGTATACCAACGCATTATTGGTTCGGGATGTTTCGGAATCCCCCCGAAAATGCTTCATAAATAGCAGACATGTCGAATGGAGATATCTGACGCGTTATTCACTTTAGTAATAACCGAAACATCCCAAACGTTAGACGTATTTCCGAGTGATAAGGAAGCATTCTGAATGAATAACGTCTCAGGTATATACAAATATTCGTCTGGCACAGAACTGACGAAAAATATAATCTACAAAAACACTTTTTTGTTTAGCTATAACTGACAATTACGTCTGTCTGTCGCCATTTTTTAATTATCTCTACAAAATATACGCATTTAAATGTGCCCCAAATAGCATTTACATGGACGTCGGGAATTCACTCCAAAACAAACAACCCACCTGTCAAACTTTTATTTGTAATTCTGACTACCAACTTAAGCAGGAAAAATTAGAGACATGTTTAGGGATACTAGTAGAAAACAAATAAACTTGACACTTTTTATCTCTGTAGGTAACACAATAAATTGTTTTTAAATCTTTATATATGTAATTCCTCTGTACGTGTGATGTCGTTGAACTCCTTATAAAATAATATTAAATTCAATACATTTTTAAAAATCGTATCCCTACATAAGTACACCCCTCTGTTGGTGAGAAGACCGGAGTTTAACGTTTGCAAAAAGAATGCCATATTTGAAAAAATATTTATTTTATGTTTTGGAATTCAACCATAAACAAGTACCAAGGTACCTACTTCAATTCAATATTTGAATATTAACAAATTTTAGTTTTGGAATTTAATCACAAACAAGCATCTAGGTACCTACTTATCAATGAAAAGTTTTTTGCCAACGTTTGGGCAGGACAACGTCTGTCGGGTCCGCTAGTTTACAATAAAAAAACACAAAAATGGCGGCTATAACTTCGATTATCGATTTAACTTACCAACAAGGTCGTATAATGATGGAGACTAACTTCATTCTCTTGTGCTGTCAGTTTTCAGTGAAGATTGCAATTTTTTCCGTCCAAAAAGTTGGTATAATGACTAGAGACTAAATTCAGACTCTTGAGCTGTCAAAAACTCGAAAATGGCGGCAAAAAATGTCCGCCACACACGTTAAACTGTCTTTTAAATTACAAATTTAAATAAAAAAAGTTGGTATAATGATAGAAATTAACTTTAGACACTCGAGCTGTCAGTTTTCAGTGCTGGTCGCGAATTTCTCCGACGTTAATTGCTGGAAAAAAAACGTAAGACCGGGTTTTTAATAATTTATAACATAAAATGTTTTTTTTACTTTCCAGCGTTCATGACAGAGGTTCAATCAACAAGGCGTCAATATCCAATACGACCAAAATCCACAGTCTCGCAAAAAATGTCGGGGACTCTTTAAAGGACATACAAATTTTCTCCAAACAAAGGTTTGTTGCAAATATTCGATGAATGTTCACTCACAGACGAAAAGAATGTCAAGCTTTGTGTAAAGGAATAATTTAAACTAATTTTCAGTTCCCGTGAGATTCATCAAAATCATTTCATCATCATCATCATTATCGAACCCTTATCGACACATGGTGATGCATAGGGCACTCTATTTGTAAAGTAAATTCATTGTATCTCCATATGATCTGTTACAGGAAGTAAAGGTGATCAGTCTTACGCTTCAGGGACAGTCTAATATTGTTTTAAAATAATAATAATTTGAATTGCCAATGCACTACAGATGGCAGCACCGTCAAGTAACCCATTTCAAGAATACTTACTAACTAGTATGTCAACAAAAGCAAATGAAGAACTCATTGATTTATCATTGTCTCTGAAAAATAGTTTCAATCAACAACTAAGACAGCTAAAAGTTGTGTCCCAAGATTGGAAAAAAAATTTTGACGGGTCGGAGCCCAGTCAATTTTGGGAATCTGTGATGTAGAGGAATCGAAGTCTGTATGCGAAGACACAGTGATATGGGACAGATACTGATCTAGTAATCAGAAATTTTGAGCGGGAAACATGCGTCTAATAATAACAAATAAAATTAACAAGAAGCGGATAGATTCCTTGGTACCTACACTCTACACTACGCACACAGATGCGTTTCTACTATCATCTCTCAGGGAACAGCCAAATGTGAACCAAGTGTTTTTACAGTTATTTACTAGGAAAAAGACAATAGATCCTGTTTACTGCATACCAAAATAAAACAGGGACGAGTTTGAGTATCGTCTATTGTCTTGTTAATCTTAATAATAAGTTAAGGAATGCTATCTTTGTTTAGTTTTTTTATATTTTACTTTCTGTGCTGTTACATGTTCACTTAATTGCCACACTTACTAGTTCTTTGCTCAATGTATTATTATTGTGTTTTTTTCATTATAAACTTTTTAAAATCATTCTTATGTTGTTGAAATTCCATTTGAAGCTGCAAGACTTTTTGTGATGTTAGCTATCATATTATTTTTATCATATTATGTAAATGTTATCAACTATCAAATATCTAAATTTAGTAAGTGGGGTCTAGAATTTCAACCGTCCATGCGCTCAGTAGCTGCAAGACTTGTTGTTATCTAACTTCTAAATTTATAAATTTGCTTTTTATTTCGTTTTTAAAATATCACTTAAACTCTAAACTTCATTGTCAAATAAAAAAATTAAAAATAAAAATGTAAATAGGGCCTAGATTTCTTATTTTCCATGCGCTCTGTAGCTGCAAGACGTTCTGTTATCTAGCTCATATATATCATAATTGTAATGGGCTCATATATATCATGGGCGGCCTCCGTGGTGTAGTGGTCAAGACGCTTGACTCACGCACGGAAGGTTCCGGGTTCGATTCCCGGTGAGAACACAAAAATTAAAAATGTAATTTTTCTCAAGCCTGGTTGTTTTGTAATGTAATTCACCACTGTAATTGGGCCTCCTGGCCTGTTGTGGTGCAAAAAAAAAAAAAAAAAAATGGGATAAGAAAAAAACGAATATAGCATAATTGGAGACAAGGAACTAGAATCCCAACTGTCCATGCGCTCTGTAGCTGCTATTTATTGTACAGCGCCCTTGAGGTGATTTTCACAAAAATGGGGCCATATGAATTATCCAAACATTAATTCTAGTCTTTGATTGTTTCAGGCAGCGCGGTACTAATCCGTGCGCAGGTCCCACCAACGGCGGTTGCGCAGAGCTGTGTTTGTTCGACGGGAAGAAAGCCAACTGCGCCTGTCCGCACGGCAATCTGGCTGCTGATGGGAAGAAGTGCGAGCGTAAGTCTACATTCTATGATCATACACGATGATGGTGGCCAAGTCAGAATTCTTGTTTGTCGCCAAATCGAGATTGAAGTTTTTACCTAGTCAGAAACTAACAGTTTTGCTATTTAGTACACTTTATAGAGCAAACACAAATGTCATTAAATGTTTATTTTATATTAAAGAAAATTGTACATAGGTTCGATTTCAGTAATTCGGTAAAACAGCGATGATCTAATAAAATCACAAAATTAATTATTAACACAGTTTGACATTCGCGGGGTTCAGAGGTTGAGAATCACCGGGATTCTGTTTAAACTTGATGGATGAGATTTACGACCGTCCACCGGACTTCGACAAAGGAGAAACATATGGTGTCAAGATTATGCTCGGGCACTGTTTTCATAGGAATGGTTGAGTTAACTACCTAGCAAGTTGAATACGGAAGGGCTCAGAAAAGAGCGCACATTCGTAATAATTGCTTAGTGAGTATTATGCAACTCATTACTTGAATTTCCGTCAAGGATAATCTTAGGAAGCTGACTGAGTACATGCGCTGTTCCAAAATGCACGAAAGCAGCTGCCTGTAGCTTAGTCAAACCTCCATGGGACTAACTCTTTTGGAGTGCTGAGAGCCATCTCCCAGTACCAGGACTGTTCCAAAATACATGAAAGCGGTCTGATAGCTGAGGAGATGAACTCCCGGTTTGAAAGCAAATATCTTGTACCATGACTGTTCCAAAATGTATGATAGCTGAGATAAATAACTCTGCCTTCCATAGCGAGTGCACGACCTTTTATAGGCGAACTTTGGTGACTATTCTGGTGGGGATGATTTCCTTCAGGCCTCCGCGGGGGATGAAGCGCGCAGGGGTAGCCGGTCAGCTGCGATGTTGGAAGAGTAACGTTGTGGGGCCGAGATAGCGATACATGTGCAAAAAAAAATCGTGGGTACCCATTTCGACCGCACATTACAACTTTTGATTTTAAGTTTCTTTTGCTTTACATAGACAAAGGATTAGTAATGTATTGTGTCAGTATGGAAGCGTTTTGATTTTGCCAATATTTCCTGCAGCAGATATTCATAAACTGACTCCATCAATATAGAATAAAATTCACAGATTCACTCTTTCACTATTATGGAATAATCTACCCACTAATGTCGGAGACTCTTACTCTTTCTTTATTGACATTTTAATCACGTATGAAATGTCACTTCCTGAATATTTGAGTTTTTCCTTTCTCCTCCCTCTTTCCTTCCGTCTTTACCCCCTCCTCTCTTCATAGTATAGTGTAGATATTTAGTTAATTTTTTTTTAATGTATGTGTTTATCAATATTTTTTTTTATAATGAAAATATTATTATATACCAACAATATCTAAATTTGTTGCAACAGAGAGAGAAATAATTTTTAAGAAGGGAATATGGAAGTCTAGGTATTTACAGGGCTTGTGACCTGTCATGCTTGTGGGGGGTTTGAGTGACCATTTTATACACTGTGTAACATTTACTATTCCGCTTACGTTTGAACATCCACATTTCTCTTCCATCTGTCGACTTTTGTGAAGTAAAAGAGCTGAAACCTTTACTGCTGTGAAGAGATTCATCTGATCGATTTATTTCACACACTAGACAACGCCTGTTAATCTTAATTACTCTCTAGGAGGTGAAATCCAGTCTTGTCTACGAACATTTGGAAAGGCTCAAAAAATATTGTACATTATGAAATCTATGGTGTAGATGTATTTATAAATATACATAAAACAAAAATTCAAAGTTACATTCCGTATTTTTTTTAATGTGAGTAAGTGGAAAATATGAAATAGAAAAAATTCAAAATAGATTTGAAGCAAAAATTATTAAATTAAAGTCATATCTTGGGTAAAAGGACGATAATGTACTGGAAGCTTGTTTTACACCGCTTCGAAATAACACGGTCCTAAAATGAAACTAAAATTAATTTAACAATGCGTAATAGTAATATAATTCGCACCACGAGTACTTCAGTGTATTAAAAAATCAGGTTACTTTTTAGATAATATACAGTTTGCTTATGAATTTTTTGGTATATTTATTACTTTACTACTGTTTTGGTAGTAACGCATACCTGGTACTCATCCTGACCTATTGAGAAGGGGTCGATGCCATTATGAGTTAGCTGAGTGTTGTGTATGCTTCGTGGTGCTTGTTTGAAATGCCAAAAATCCCGCGCTGATGAGATACGGTCTGAAATCCGTTTCCTTAAGACTGTAGTCTGGTAAAACGAATGCAAAATTAGGAAATCATACAATTTTGCCATTTTGAAACTATTTTTTTTTCTAATCGTACAATAATAAAAAAATAAATAAACATAAGTTAGATAAAAACAATATTTTTAAAGGTATTTCTGTTAAAAAATATACTTAAAAATTTTATGTAACTAAAATACAATTACTTTTAGACTGGCAGATTACGCCATTTCAAATTTAGACTACCCTTTCGAAAGCGATTAGGGCTGGTCTGAGGGTCACGAAAAAGTCAATAAGATATTGTTTTAAATTGAATATTACAACCAGAATTATCTTTCTTTTTCAAGAAAAGATAATACAATCGTATAAAAAATGGTTTCAACTAAAGTATTTCAATATTTTTTTTATATTATAAGTATTACCGAAGGCATAGTTTTAAGTAGAAATAAAGGAAAATGTCACAAAAATGTATGTGATTTAAAATGCTTGTATTTTTTTTCCTATAGAAAAGATAATAAATTTATGTTAAATTTATTATCCTCAAATTATTATGACAAATTTTCGTTCAATACTTAGTCTTTATTGAGATCCCAGATACCTAAGTTTAGTCTAAATTATAAATGGCGTAATCTGCCGGTCTAAAAGTAATTATATTTTAGTTACATAAAACTTTTAAGTATATTTTTTAACAGAAATACCTTAAAAAATATTAGTTTTATCTAATTTACGTTTTTTTATTTTTTTTTATTATTGCGCGATTTAAAAAACATTAGTTTTAATATGGCAAAATGGCAAAAAAAATATCCGTGAGGTGTACGGAAATGTGATAAGTCAATCAGTTCGGGTGATAATGCGGACAAAGTGGCATATTTAAAAAATCACTTTAGTATATAAAAAAATAATAGTTTGCGTGCGAAATCGAAGAATTGCGCTAGTCTTTATGAACAGTTTCGAGGAAACGACGGGCGCTTTTATTATTTCGAAATAGTATGCGGGAGATCCGATTGGCAAGTCTTTCTTATTAAGTTGCTTTTATTTTACTTGTAGCGTACGACGCCTTCCTCATGTTCTCGCGAGTGATGAGAATTGACTCCATTCATATGACTGATGAAAAAGACTTGAATTCACCGTACCCCGCCATACAGAGCAGGTAAGCCAAATAACATATAAGAGATATACACTTACGTAGAATGGAGTCAATGTTAAAAATCTCAAGTCTACAAAAACGTCGAAATAACATTGACTCCATATTTATGTTTAATTTACTGAATGGCTTAATTGCTGTACCATCGTTACTGGAACAAGTGGCATTCAATGTTTTGATCCGCCCGTTGTGAAATAATAATGTGCTGTTCCTCAATCAACACAGCACAAACTATGGCTTGCATGCACCAATGTCCCGATCGTGTCGCATTGTAAACTCGAGACAAGATCTGGACTATTTTGGTGTAAGTCTTCATAGATTTGAAAAATCACTAAGATAGACCGGGTCTGTCTTGAGGTAGTAATTTTTTATATATTTATTTTGTCCAGTTGTATTTTATTTGATTAGTACCTGTATTTATTACAAGCAATTTGGTTTACCATTGTTGGAATGGACTGCATAAGTCCATCAATAAATAAATAAATAAGAGTATGTTTAAAATATCACACTTTGTATACATAGATCACACACGACTTAAATATTATAACACGGCTAGTTTCAGGTATTCTGATTACCCGTCATGTATCTGTTAACTGAGTTAATGGGTTATCAGAATACTGGAAATTATTTGTGTTATAATATTTAACTCCCGTGTGGTCTATATAATATACAGTGTTTTATTTTAAAATGTTATCCCACAAAGTAAATGCTAAAATAATAAATAGAGTCTTGACAATTTGTTTTATACCCCGTTTTTCACCAGTACCTTTGCCATAGCTGTTGCACAAAAATATAAAACCAACATCCCATGCATTTTAATAGGCAACCCTTACATGCGCTGATTATGTTATGAAAATATTTTGAATAGTGAGTTTTGCATGTCGGTTTAATTGGTGTCCCGACGAAGAGGCAGGTACGCCGTGAAACCAGAAGACATAGAATAGTCGGTAAGTGGTTATATACAAATATTTGATAACATTTAGTATAAATATGTTTTTTTTTTTAATTTATCACTAGGAATGTTCGTCTGAAGTCTTGCTCTGAAACATTGTGTACATCCTTGTATGATTTTTTGATAAAAAAATATAATAAAATGCAATATACGAGGCGTATCCAGAAAGTAAGTGTACTGAGGCTCTCACGACCGGATGGATTTAATTTTTTTACATGTTGGTTACACTTCTGTGTAGCCTGACCCTTCCCCTCCGCAACGAGACCGATTCGAGGTCATTACGTTGAGAAGTATCGACGCAAGAACATGTTTTGTGAAAAATGTCAATGCAATTTCCCGCCAAGTGCAAAATACGCGGCGTCATCCGTTATCTCGTTTGAAAGGGAAATCCTCCAGTTGAGGTTTATATTGAGGTGAAAACTGCATATGATGATAAAGCCATGAATCGTACGAGTGTGTACAAGTGGTGTAGCGAGTTTAAAAATGGTCATACTTCTGTGCATGATGATCAGAGGAGTGGAAGACCGTCAATTGTGACTGACGAAATTGTGAAAAAAATTGAAATTGCGCTTCGTGACGATTGCAGATTCACCGTGGATGAACTTTCTGCGATGTTTTCGCAAATCTCCATATCTCCACTACACGAAACCATCACAGAAACCCTCGAATATCGGAAACTGTCCGCGAGGTGGGTTCCAAAACAGCTGACAGACCAACGGAGATCCATGGAGATGAATTTCTCCACTCCATGGTTACTGGAGATGAAACTTGGGTTGCACACTGCACGCCTGAAACCAAAAGGCAGTCTCAACAGTGGCGTCACACCTCTTCACCCTCCGCCAAAAAGTTCAAAACCACAATTTCAACCAGAAATTCATGGCATCCGTGTTTTGGGACTGTCAAGGCATAATTTTAATTGAATATATGCCTCAATGGGAGACCATCAACTCTGCAACATACTGCTCACAGGGTTTCAACCCTAAAAAAATTGCGGAGGGCGATTCAGAACAAGAGGAGAGGCATGCTGACAAGGGGAGTCTACCTGCTGCACGACAATGTCAGATCACACACGGCCAACATAAGCATAATTAGAAATCTTACAATTCTTTTTCAAAGTATTTTTGCAAATATCTCAGTAACTCCTTCAACAGAGATTTCTGTGCTTACTTCTAATACCCTCATATATTAAAATTGTGTTCTAGATATAGACACAGTAGCAAAGTTTGCTTTCCTATACTTGTAATGTTTATTTGTTTATTTTACTTGCAGAGAATTAATGCGGAATGCTATCGGGCTGTCGTTTGATTACAAAAGTTCCCGCCTCTTTTACTCTGACATCCAGAAAGGTACCATAAACACGGTGTTCTTCAACGGGACGGGCCACGCTGTTATTGTGGATCGTAAGTTTTCACACTCAATATAATATAAGTCAATACTGGACGTATCGATTGTCCAGTTCATCAGTCTAGTTTGTGTCAGTGTGCAGTTTTATGCAAAATTTTCCTCTCTGATTCACTTCTTTGATTCTTATGCCCAAAAACTAAGGTCGCATGCTTAGAAGTAAAAATAGTCCAAAAACCTCGTACGCACATCAAATAGTTTTACGTTTTGACCATTAGTTTCTTTATAGACGTCGTTTAGTACACAACTCCCAATTTGAATTCAACTATGCCGAGCTGTGTCATTTTAAAGTGTAGAGATACTGCTGGGATCAAAAAGAAACAGGATGGGATCACATTTCATGTGTAAGTAGCAGATGCATTACTTAAAAATGTGATTATTTGTCCATCTGTCAGATTGTCAACGAAAACAAAATGGACATTTTTCTAGTGTTGCCAGGGGAGTCAAATTTTTCGCGCTACTTTGCTCATCTGATGCGAGAATTGACAAAAATTGGACCTGTTGGATTAAACAACGCCGTGGTGGACATTTGACCGATATTATCTTTAAAACATAAAATATTTTTGAACATGACATAAAGATATACGTTTTATGTAAAATAAAATTTTATTTCAAGCTCAAAGTTCAAACAGGCTCCCTCTGGACTATTCTTAATTCTATGGTCACATGCTTGATCATTTTAAAACCATTTGTAAATATCCTATTAATACCATTTCAAATAAATCTTTCACCGGATATGAATTGAAGACCTTGTTTCAAATCCTCAAATGTCGCAAACCAACAATTTTTCCAAAAAGTGAATACCTCGGCTTTACTATTATTTGTATTCAACGATGTTTTGAGTATGTCCAAATGTTTACAGTGAGGCTGGATTTCTTGGAGAGATTGGTTGCAAAAGAGAGGAAAAACTTTTTTAGAAGGGAATATGGAAGTCTAGGCATTTACAGGGCTTATGAACTGTCGTTGGCTGGTTTAAGTAGCCACATTCTGACAATGTTTAAATATCCACATTTCCTCAACTCTGAATTTTGAATGTTACAGTGTGTTAAGTGGCCATTTAAACCAGCCAATGACAGTTCATAGCCCTGTAAATGCCCAGACTTCCATATTCCCTTCTCAAAAATGTTTTTCCTCTTTGTTACAACAAATTATTATTTGTGTCTTTTAAGAAACACATATAGAAATTAAAATTTTTATGAATATTAAATAAAATGTGTGACATTTGCTGTTTTGCATGACCTTTTTGAAATACTTGCTTTCTAATGATTTATCTACATTTTTCAGTTTAAGGGTCATTTTCTTGAAGTCACGAATAACCAGTTGAATAACTTCGGACCTCCCAATCCGGAGTCTGACACTAATTCCGGGACCATAATCCATTTCCCCAATTGAACATTGAATCATTTTTGTCCGCAGAGCAAGGATCTGTGGAAGGTTTGGCCTACGACCAGATAACGGGCCACCTGTACTGGACGTGTAACAATGATGCTACCATCAACAAGGTCAACCTGTCTGCTGTGTTTGCGCCGCGAACTCCATCCAATCACTCGCTGGTGCAGCGTGTCATACGCCTGGAGACCAACGACAAGCCCCGTGGAATTGCCGTCGACAGTTGCCTGCAGTAAGTCCTATTCAGTTACACCATCTAAGTATCTGCCTTCTCTTACGAGCCACACAACCTAAGTATCTCCCCCGCTTATGACCCACACAACCTATCTGTCTCCTTTTACGAGTCACAAAACCAAATATCGTCCTCCTCCTACAAGTCACATGACATAAGTATCTGCCTCCTTTATGTCACATGATCTACATATCATCCTCCTCTTACAAGTCACATGACATAAGTATCTGCCTCCTTTATATCACATGATCTACATATCCGCCTCCTCTTACAAGTCACATGACATAAGTATCTGCCTCCTTTATGTCATATGATCTACATATCGGCCTCAATTACTATGTATAGCGCCCTTGAGGTATTATATTATAAAAATGGCGCTATATAAGTTATCCATAATA
Source organism: Micrasema longulum (assembly GCF_059751315.1). Classification (NCBI taxonomy): domain Eukaryota; kingdom Metazoa; phylum Arthropoda; class Insecta; order Trichoptera; family Brachycentridae; genus Micrasema; species Micrasema longulum. The sequence continues at coordinate 51,975 of NW_028277865.1, read as the reverse complement.
ATAATTATATGTTATATTGGATTGTATGGAAAATTATAACATTGCTTTCTTCGGTCATCGCACTAGTTCAAGTGAAACGTTTTAGCACGTGTGTGTCATCGATTATGGACTATGAACCCCGCAGATCTATTGTGACTTGTCCCCGTCAATTGATTCTCGCTCTCCAAGCCCAGGTTTTTAAGGAGCCTGGCTGCTGAGCGGAGGGCTTTGTTCATCGTGGTTTCACCGTCTGATTGTTGTTTGCAGGCGCATCTACTGGACCAACTGGAACTACCAGTCCCCGAGCATCCAGCGAGCGCACAGCAACGGGTTCCAGCTGGAGGCCATCATCACCACGGACATCCGCATGCCCAACGCCCTCACCCTCGACCACCGCGCGCAGAAGCTCTACTGGGCCGACGCCCGGCTGGACAAGATCGAAAGGGCCGAATACGATGGCTCCAACCGAGTGGTGAGTCTACTCTGTATGGAACTGGGACCATCACTCAGATTTCAGCTGTGCTTTTTCTTTTTTTTTTTAGATCTTAGGACTATTTATGATAGATACAGAACTGTCGAGATAGATTTAATTATTTTTTAATTCATTAGTTAAAAAAATTGCTAATTAAAATGATTTGCTCATTAGCATTATTGATAATGGACTCAGTATTGATATAGACATTTTTAACTGCACGTTGCATTTATACAGAAAATTTCTTCATGGGGTCGATTATTTGGGATAGTTGCTGAATGTGCATCTTGAGTGGTTTATGCTATGTATATGTGCTGCATGTAATGTATATGTTTGTGTATGTTTTATATGTGCGTTCATGTGTGTGTGCGTGGATGGCTCGGGGTGTGCATTCGGTATTTTTATTTATTTTAATTTATTACCTCCATGGAAAACGCAAATGTTAACAATTATTCTTTTCTTATTTGAATTTCTTATTTATTTATTTTTTTGTCACATCTAATGTTTATATCTTTTGCATAATTTATGGAAACTTAATTGGTTTTTTTTATGTTAAAAAAATGTTGTTTTTAATACTTATTATGTATGACTGTATGTTTTCTGAATGAAATAAAATAAAAATAAAATCAAGAAATTTGGTTTGGACACGCAAAGCGAATGGACAGCGAAAGAACAGCTAAAAGGATTTTCAATGTGAATGTTGATGGATGCAGAAAACGAGGAAGACAAAGCATCACCAAATTCAATAAATACCTACTTAAAGATGACGCACATGTCAACAGTCGGAGTAATTGGCTGGCGTTCACAAGAAGATGTATGATTGGTGATTGGTGATTTGGTGTTTATTTTGTAGAACTCCATATTTAAACTTATAATATTAGAAATCAAACACTGATTTGAGTCTACTGGACACTTTATTTTATTTTTACAAATATAAAAACGAAAATTTCGTGACAATTGTTTCGCCTTGTTAGGGCATTTTCAAACGAATGTGAAGATTAGATGGATTGAATGTCCTTATATAGTGATATAATTCAAGGTACTTAAGTAACAAAGAATAATAATCTATTTATTATTATTTTCCACATTTTTTTGACATATTTTCCACAATATTATCTAAAGATATAAAACTATAAAGCTTCATTAATTATCTTACAATACATATATGTATGTCATTAAATACTTACTTTGTTATAAATTTTTCCGAAATTCAAATATAAATACCTAAATTCCCATTTCAATTTATTTTAACAGAGAGGGAAAACATTGAAAACATGAAAACATAGGGAAAACACACAAACCTGGTAAAAGAAGAAGTATAAAAATTGGAAAATTGTTTTCTGGCGTTGCCTAGTAGGTGATTTGGTTCAGCCGGATGAATCTCACCCACGTAATAAAGGTTTCAGCTCCTTTACTTCACAAAAGTCAACAGATGGAAGAGTTGAGGAAATGCGGATGTTCAAACATGGGCGGTGAATGTTACACAGTGTGTAAAGTGGGCACTTAAACCAGCCAACGACAGGTCATAAGCCCTGTAAATGCCTAGACTTCCATATTCCCTTATCAACAATGTTTTCCCTCTCTGTTAAAATAAATTTTAATATGAATAACTCCCTAGGGAGGAAATCCAGCCAGTCTGCAAGCATTTGGACATACTCAAATATTGTTGACCTAAATTCCCCATTACCTATTAAACACTTAGCCTTGCCGTTAACTATTGGTTTTCTCCGCAATTATTATTAATATACATGCTGTAGTTCATAAGATTATTTTTATTTGTTACTTTAAGTACCTTGAATTATATAACTGTATAAGGACATTCAATCCGTCTGATCTTCACATTCGTTTGAAAATGCCCTAACAAGGCGAAACAATTGTCACGAAATTTTTGTTTTTATATTTGTAAAAATAAAATAAAGTGTTCAGTAGACTCAAATCGGTGTTAGGTTTAATATATTATAAGTTTAAAGCGTGTGATGGTTTGTTTGTTTTATTGGTTGGTCAATAAACAAATATCCCGAATATTTGTACGCCGTTTTCATGTTATATTTTCTCCCTAGGTGATCACAACTGGAACACCGGCCCACCCGTTCGACCTAGCCGTGTACGGAGACTACATCTTCTGGACGGACTGGGTGCTACACGCGGTTATACGCACGGACAAGGCCAGCGGGACTAGAACGGCCATGCTGCGCAAGTACGTGCCCCGTCCTATGGGAATTGTGGCCATCGCTAACGACACCGATAACTGTGAGTATTAAAATATTTTTGATAATGAGGTATCCTCTTACATAACCTGAAATTAAATCAAAATAAAATACCGCAGTACACAGTAAATCATGATCCCCTGATATACCACATTTAAAAAAAAAATATTCAGAAAACATACAGTCATACATAATAAGTATGAAAAACAACAATTCTTTAACATAAAAAGACCAAGTAAGTTTTCATAAATTATGCAAAAGATAAATACATTAAATGTGGCAAAAAAAATAAATAAATAAGAATTTCAAGTGAGAAAAGAATAATTGTTAACATTTGCGTTTTCCGTAGAGGTAATAAATAAAAATACCGAACGTACACTCCGAGCCATCCACACACACATGAACGAACATATAAAACATACACAAACATATACATTACATGCGGCACATATACATGGCATAAACCACTCAAGATGCACATTCAGCAACTATCCCAAATAAATGACCCCATGAAGAAATTTTCTGTACAAATGCAACGTGCAGTCAAACATGTCTACATCAATACTGAGTCCATTATAATTTCTACAGGTACGTCTAATGAATGAATTCAAGGTATAATTGTTTTTACAAGGAATTTAATCAGGTATAGCAAAGAGGACAACGAAAACCAGTATTTTGTAAAAGATACGGCGAATCAACTTTATTTATGTACAGTAAAACCTCGTTTTAACGTTCCTTGATTTTACATTTTCCCGCTTTTTGTACCGAAATGTTCAGGACCCATTTTTCTTTATACATTCTCCTACAAATATTCCCCCTAATTAACGTTTTTTTCATTTTTCATCACCCCAGGTTTTACGTTTAAAAATTTCGGAATTCATTTGATGTGTCAAAAAAGGCAAAATTATGTCGTAATAATGATGCCGCGGCCTGAGCGCCACCGCGTGTGCCACGCAAATGAAGAATAAAAAAAAGGTAAACAACTAATAAAGGATAAATTATTGTCTTAACCTAAATTCAGAGCAGGTTCAGTGTAATTGACCTTTTTTGTTTAAGTGTCTTCCTTTCGGGTTAATTTTAGTTTTCCTTTGAACAAAAACGTAATATTGACTTTTACAAATCATGATACGAAGTTGACAAACGTTTAGAAACAATAAAGTTTCAATATTATTAAATTGTGATGTTTAAAACATAACAGAAATATTTAAAGTTATAAATAATATGGTTTAAAAAGTTGTCATAAAAGTGGAAATAATTTTGGCGCGATCTATATGACAGCTGTTTTTAGTGATGCCATAGAAAAAAAGTGATTCAGTATAAATAAAATTTCCCAACATTTAGGGGAAAAATTATTGCGTGTTATTTTATGCAAATTCAAAATTCTATTTTAGTTTTTTTTTATTTACACATAAAATAATTTTAACACGCTGTTTTTTAATCAAATAAAAAAACCAGATTACATATTTTTGTTTGAAAGAATATAAAAATATTTTTAGCTAATTTCAATTTTTCTAGAAGTATAGTGTAGCAAATCAATTTTATTTTTATGTAATTCCTATTTTTTCCATACATTTTTAATTTCCTCACTTTAGCGTTTTCCTTAGTTTTACATTTTTTTTCTTGCTTAAATTTAAATTAATTTGAAACAACTTTGTTTTTTAACCACTTATTTTTTATATTTCCTACTAACTGGTTTACTTATTAGCTTATTATTAGCTCTTGTTAGACCTATTAGCTCCATATGTATCAATAATGTAATATTTAGTTATTACTGTAAAAATAAAATAGGATAGAATCCATTAGTTAAGTATACCTTGACAAAGAAGAATATGTAGCTTTGAAACTGGTCAGTGGAAAAGCGGTTAAAAACAAAGTTGTTTTATATTTATTTTATTATAATAAATTACCACAAAGTTAGTGCTTCAAACAAGTTTTTATTTTTTATTATGTATTTCTGTTTCTACTTTATTTTTTCTCTCAACGTATTTGTTTCTCTAAGAATGTTGTAAAAATAATTACAGCATTGAAATAAATATTATTAAAAATATCATCAATACTACATTGTCCGTTCCGTCTGTCTCTTTCCCAGGTATGCTGAATCCCTGTTACGTGCTGAATGGCGGCTGCTCCGAGCTGTGCAGTGTGGACCCCCGGGGGCGCCCGGTGTGCGGCTGCTCAGCCGGGAAGGTCCTGTCCACGGACAGCCAGCGCTGTGTGGACGAGACTCTACTATGCCCGTTCAAGGAACTCACTTTCCAGTTAGTAACTCGATCATTGTTTTACCCCTAGGTGTGGGAGTAGTTTAAATGCATAAGCACTTAATCTTCGGTCTGAAGATGCCCATTAGAGGGTGAAAGCGCTAATTGGTCAAAATAAATAAAAGGAAGTGTACCAAGTATTTTTTAAATTCATAACTTATATGTAAATGTAAGTTATTACATCATTCCAACTGTTGTGTAGATTTGACTATTCACTCTTTTCACAAACGTGTTATTGTCTCAGTTTCACTTTTCTATGGCTGGCTGCTTTCTGCAAAACTACGTTCAATTACAGTTCTGAGTGTAAAATAGAACCAGAATCACGGACGAGTGTTTTTCAATTTAATGGCTCCCACTTCTCCTACCATGCTCGAGGCCCTTGGTTTGATTCCTGGCAGGGTGATGTGATTTATTTATTTTAAACGTGGTTCTACACTGCAATATTTCATTGCTCCTGAACTGACACCTAAAGGGTAAGACTGATCGCCTTACTTACACGTAGCGGATGAAAAAGACACACTGCATTTCGGAGATTGATTCTAACTAATTTTTATTTTATTAACCTACAATTATTAGACAGGGTGTGACAAAGCTAATGTAGCCCACCAAAAGAGTTTTGATTTAAATGTAATTTCCCTTGCAGATGTGCCTCTGGCGGTTGTATATCCATGGAGTCTACTTGTGATGGCATAAAGCACTGTGGCGATGGAAGTGATGAAGAAGAAAATTACTGCTGTAAGTTTAATAAATGCTTCACGCATGTACAAGTTCAATAAATGCTGAACGCTTGTACACCGAACTGAACTCTGGGTGATGATGTGTCAGTGGGGGTTTTCAAAATTACAAAACTTTGAAAAATCATAGCGATGATAATACGATAAATAAATATATATTTTTTTTACAGCTTGATAGTCTAATAACAAATAAAAAAATGTAAAAAAACCATTGAACTTTCTCATTAATCTCTCTCTCTCTCCGATGGCGCTACAGCCCATATCGAGCTTTGGCCTCCTGCAACTTTCGCCTCCAACTCTGTCGGTCCTCAGCCGCCGTCTTCCAATTTGCCACCAGGAGAAACTGCGCTGCATCCTTTCTCACTTCATCCTCCCATCTCAGCCTGGGTCTTCCCACTAATCTCTTTCCTCCCGGGTGTCCGCACATTATTGTTTTGGGGACACGTGAGTCAGGCATTCGCTGTACATGTCCGGCCCATCGTAATCTAAGCATCTTCATATGTGCCGAGATGCTCGGGGCCTGGTATATATTGTAAAGTTCTTCGTTAAACCGAATGCGCCACTGATTATTCTCTCTCACTGGTCCGCAGATTCTTCTGAGTACTTTTCGTTCAAAAGTGTCCAGCATTTCAGCCATCTTTACTGTCAGTGTTAACGCCTCACACCCATATGCCGCCTTTCTCATTAATATTAACATATTATTTATTTATTTATTTGACGGACTTATGCAGTCCATTCTAACGATGGTAAATACAATTTCTTATAATAAATACAGGCACTAATAAAATAAAATACAACTAAATAAAATTAAAGCTAGGACAAAAAAATAATAATTACTACCTCGAGACAAGATCCGGTCTAACAGAGATGGAGAATATTTTTGAGATGAGAGTATAGAAGTCAAGACATCTACAGGGCTTATGACCTGACATTGGCTGGTTTAAATGGCCACTTTACACACTGTGTAACATTATCCATTCTACCTTTATTTTAACATCTATATTTCTTCAATTCTTCCATCTGTTGATGTTTGTGAAGTTAAAGAGCTGAAACCTGATTAACAGCTCCCTAGGGGGTTGAATCCAGTTCTTGTCTACAAAAATTTGGACTAACTCAAAACGTTGTTTCTCATTACAGTTGAATATTTATAGTTAGAATATATCATAGTTACTGTATATGTTATTATGTTATGATTGTAGCTACTCGCAAGTGCCCCCAGGACTACTTCCAATGTACCAACAGCCGCTGTGTCCACCAGACTCAGGTTTGCAACAAGGAGAATGACTGTGACGATGGCTCCGACGAACTCAACTGCCCCTGTGAGGATGACTTCTTCAGGTAAACATTCCACCTATTGCGTATGTACAAAACATTCTAAACTAGCAGAAATTCAAAAGAATGTAATATCTAAAAATTATTTTCATATCTTTTGGATTATAGACAAGCAGAACTTTGCTGGTGTGTCTATATATCGATAGATCATATCCATCATTCCTTGTATCTATCATTATTTCTAGCAGGGATGCTGGATTACGACACATTTGTGTAAGCTGGAAGTACATATACTCCAAATATACTGAAAGAGATCAGTTTGTATATTCCCAATAATTATACTAGAGCGAGATCTCACGCACTGTTTTACACACCCAGAAGCCGTACAAATGCAAGTCAGAATTCACCCAATAATAGTGCAATTCGATTTCTGAATTTCTGTAGATAATAATTTTTTATATTTTTTAAATATTATATAATACGAACTGAACCCGGCAATGCTTTGCTATTGCTAGATTTGAGTTCTGTCTAAATAGATTAAATGAACACAATCGAAAGTCTGGTATCAATTATTGTATTTGGTCCAAATTAGATATGTACGTATACATTGTTATTTTTGTGTTTTGGTTTTCATAAATTGTGAGGACAGAGAATTTTGATAAATAGTTGTTCGAACATTGTTTTCCTGTCACTGTCTTGAAAAAGACAACTGCTTTTCAGACCTTTTGTTAGAATAGACAAAATTGACGTTTCGCTGTACCGTTTTCCGCACCTCAAAACTGAACTGATTTTGCTATTTTTTTAGACAGAGTAATATTTGTGATCACGTTTTCGTCCCAGGTGTGGCACCGGACAGTGCATCAACGCGCTGCTGGTCTGCAACCTGAAGGCCGAATGCCCGGACGCCTCGGACGAGCGGGACTGCGCGCTGGGCCCGTGTCCGGCGGGGGCCGTGAGCGCACGCGTGCTGCCCCCCGGGGACGCGCGCCCCCTGCGCCGCTGCGAGCACACCTCGCCCTGCATCCACCCGGCCTGGATCTGCGACGGCCACAACGACTGCCTGGACAACAGCGACGAAGCCAATTGCACCGGTAAGATATTGTATTTAATACTACAAGGAAACAGTCCGGTATTGCAGACTTATAAACTAGCAAATTCGTCATTCGATCCGCCCTCAGGGTTCTGTTGATTAGGATCTCGGATTATTAAAAATATCTCGTCTTGGGGCCTAACAATTTATTTTTTGTTCTTTATTCCATATTAAAAAATATAGAATATTGATAAATATGCCCCCTAATTAATTCTAAATAAAACTCTTTCCAGTGACTACGACTCCCAAGCCCTCCAAGTGTCCGGAGAATAAATTCGCATGCTCTGATAATCCTGGAGTGTGCATCAATCTTCTATGGCGCTGCGATGGTGACGATGATTGTTTCGATGGAGACCAGTCCCCCGATGGTATCAGCTCTGACGAGGCTGGCTGCAGTGAGTGATTTAACAATGCGTAGTTTCACAATATTTTAAATAATCCCACTTCGCCTGTTTATCTCAGAGAGCTCATCCAACCTCTTTCACAACATGGACTATCTCTTCGTTCTAGTAACGAGAGAACCCTTTTAATACCTAGTCATCGCTCTAATTTTCTTGCCTCCTCTTTCTAATATACCCACTAATATATATAATATATAGGAATAATCTACCCACTAATGTTAGAGACGCCCTTTCTTTATTTACATTTAAGTCAAGATTGAAATGTCACTATCTAAATATTTAAATTGTTCCTTTATCCTTCTTCTTTCCTTCCCACCCCCTTTCCTCTCTTCATAGTACAGTGTTATTTTTTTTTTTATATATATATTTATTTTTGTTAATCTTTGCTTTTAATTTTTGAATAAAATTGTAAGATTCAATATGTCCATGTATTTATAATTTTCTCAAACTGAACGGTTTGGGTAGGTAGGAAGAAATTGCCTTAAGTATATATATGTATGCCCGCCCTTATATGTATATTTATTGTATATGTAAATAAAGTGTCAAATAAATAAATAAATAGTAATACAATTATACCATTCGGAATTTCCTACATCACTCTTTTACTTACTAGAGGTAAGTAAAAGTGAGGGGTTGTTTAACTAAAGCTGGCGTGTTATTTCTGCCACAATTCATTTGAATTTTTTTTAAAGCTTTAAAACAGTAATCTTTATTCTAGCCATAGCATAAAATTTGATTTCAACATCTTGCACCTATATTTAAAAACATTTGAAAGATATAAAGCCTGTTGACTTAATGCGTTCTGTCAGCATACCCAAATATTTAAATTTGAGGGTAGTTTTCAACGAGTTGTAAATAACTCGCTATTAGAAAATGGGAATCAAGTGGGATTCGAACCACGGACCTTTGAGCCGTGAGTCCGAGACACTAGCCGCGGGACCACAACCCGATTCATATTCTTTTTCCTTTCAAGCTTCTAGACTTTGGAATGAGCTACCTCTTCATATAAAAAATGCACCTTCTCTAGTCACCTTCAAGAAACGCTTGAAACATTATTATATATCCCCAGAATCCTGAACTCCCTGAATTTTTACTGTTTTTATCCCTTTTTCTTTCCTCGGTTCCGCTTTCTCTCTCCTTCCAAACTCATTATCTGATTCCACATTCCTCATCATTTAATATGTATAACGACTGTGGAATCATCTCCCATCCACCATCAAAGATGTTACTACATTATCTCTGTTTAAATCACGTCTGAAGAAACATCTCCTTTCTCTTCCTTTATCTCTCCTCATTTCCCTTTTCCTCTTTTTTTCCTTTTCCCCATTGAGTAATAGTTTTGATTTAAGATAATTTATAAACAAATACGTTTATTTCTATTGAATATGTTCTGTAACTTGAATTATAAAAATAAAACTATTATTTTATTGGTTGGTTGGAAGAAATTGCCATTTGGCAATAAGCCCGCAAATGTACAAATAACATTATGTACAAAATGTTAAATAAATAAAAAAATACTTTTTTCAAAAATAGTTAATATGTGCAAGCCTTAAGCCTTATCTCCCAATTAAAAAACAGCTGTTAGTTTTAATTAATTGGATTATTTTTATTTTATGTATGCATCTTTTGATATTTTTTTTGTATAAAATTTCGACCAACTCTTCTTTCGACCAGTCGGTCTTTTGGTCGGCTGGAAGATATTGCTTTAAGCAATAAGTCTGCCAAAGTACTTATTCTTTGTACTTGAAGTTTTAAATAAATAAATACACCGTAGAACCTACATCTAGAAGATTCAGAAAGGTTAATTTTAGCAAGGCGTTTATTTAATCTGCAGCCCACTGCAAGGGCTTTAAATAGTAATAAATCTCGCTTGGATTCCGCTGCGTTTCATTAGATGATGGAGAGCAATGGTAACCTCGATACACACATCAAATTCCTTCTTGTCACGACAACTTCTCGTTCTAGAGCACCAGTGCCATAAGGAGCAGTTCACCTGCAGCAACAACGAGTGCATTCCCGCAACTTGGCAGTGTGATGGCAGCCCCGACTGCACGGATGGCTCTGATGAGACTCAGCACTGCAGTAAGTTTTAACAGTAGACTGATAAATTACCAGTCCAATAAGCAAAGCTGAGTGTGAAACTGAACAAAAAATCAGTCATAAATTTAAAAAAGAAATCTTTTAACAAACGGTAACAGTTTTCTGTTTTTTTTTTTTTTTAATTTTTTTTGAAATTTTTTCGTTTTTTACAATAAACAAATGTGATAAAACAGAGTATAAAAAAAATAAAGCATAATGACATAGCAATGAAATACATATTAATAGTAAAAATAGTAATCAAAAAAATCCCACAAAGGCATGGCCTGTTCGTGGGTATACAAAAAAATGTTAATGAATTTTTGCTCCTATAATAAATAATGGACAGTTATAATATATTTGTGTAACATAAGAAAGAAAAAATAAAATATTCCGTAAAAGATAATATGGTATTTTTTTTTTCTAGTAACTAAAAAAGGAAATAAAAAATATTTTTAAAAAACACAAAAAATAAATCAAAGAAAAAAAGAGTTTATATCTTTAGTTTGAATCCAGGATAGTGCATGTTTTTTAAAAGAAGGAAAATTTTTAAAGTTTGGAATCGATAAAATATTATCAGTAAAATAAGAATTAAAAATTTTTGGGCCTATAAAATATGCATGTCTCTGTGCGAGCCTCGTTTTACAATGTGGTATTTCTAACACACAATTCCTTCTTTGACTTGATCTATTTGAATTACCTGTAAATCAATTTTGGTTCTTAAATATATATTTTAATCATTGAAAACAATATATTTGTCTTAGATCTAAAAGTCTGAAATTAGTCTTTTGGCATGCTCATACGTAAGACTACAACAGCCATAATGTTCGAGGTGTGTTAAAAAAATAATGGGAATTTTTTAATTTTGCGGATTTGGAGAGTCCGGTTGTCAATTAAAAAAGTAAATACGTTTTTACTCTATATTCCTGTCGGAATGCCTCGAGTACAATCTCCGGTGTATTTCAGTGGAGAGGAACTGCTCCGCGGAGGAGTTCCGCTGCGGCAACTCTTCGCGCTGCATCCCCGTGGCGTGGGTGTGCGACCAGCAGAGTGACTGCGCGGGCGGCGAGGACGAGGGCGCGCAGGCCGACTGCCGGCCCTCGCCCTGCCTGCCCGACAGCCTGCAGTGCAAGGACGGGCTCTGCATACCCAAGGTAAACTGCCGGACTTAATTGAAAACGGCGAGTTTATTTTTCAATCACTGGTATCCCTGAATATTCATTATTTTAATTCCGCTGTTAGAATCAGAATTATACTAAATTATGTTGGTAGTCAACATTGCATAATATCTATATATATATAATTCCTCTTTACGTGTGATGTCACCGAACTCCTCCTAAACGGCTTAACCAATTTACGTGCGGTTTTCAGATAAATATAGATCTTTGCGCTGTGCGTGTTTGTAGATATTAAAATCTCCAATCTAATGTGTAAAAAAGAAGTTAGGAGCATAAATGTTTTATTCATCGATCACCAGGGATGCATTCGAGGAAAATGCATTTACATAAAATGGAAAGATGTTGTTTTTTTTGTGTATAAAAAAAGTTTGTTTTTGAATGTTTAAAAACATTTGCTTTTTATGGATTCCAATCAGGTTCTTTTCTTAAATTCCTTAGAATTTCTTCCCATTTATTTCTTTTTACTGGATATTTGGCAATACTAAAATAATATTAAATTCAATACATTGAAAAAAAACGTATTCTTACATAAGTACACCCCTTTGTTGGTGAGACGACCGGAGTTTGACGTTTGCAAAAAGAATGCCATATTTGAAAAAATATTTATTTCATGTTTTGGAATTCAACAATAAGCAAGTACCTAGGTACCTACTTAAATCCAATACTAACAATTTTTAGTTTTGGAATTTAATCACAAACAAGTAGCTAGGTACCTACTTATCAATTAAAAGTTTTTTTCCAAGCTAATAGCAGGCAAGCTAAAGTTCGGGCAGGACGTCTGTCGGGTCCGCTAGTATATTAATAAAAATTTTAAAACTTAAAAACAAAAATGAATAAAAATAATCAACATGTAAGAAAAGAAAGCTTTTTTATCTTTGGGAATGTTCTTCAGGAAGTCAATGATTATTTCTTCAACAATAATGTTGTGTGGGCGTTATCATGATTTAAACCTATAAATTACATTAAGGAAAATGGCTGGTGTCTCCTCCCGAAAGAGTTCTAAGGATCAATGACTTATTAACCTATTTGCCAAAATAAGCGGGTGGAATGTCTCTCTTCTCCTCAGCACTTCTACTGCGACGGGGACTACGACTGCGCGGACCACACGGACGAGCCGGCGGACTGCACGGGGGCGGGCGGCGGCGGCGGGGAGGCGTGCCGGCCCGGCCGCATGCGCTGCCGCTCCGGGGGCTGCGTGCTGGACCAGTGGGCCTGCGACGGCTTCAAGGACTGCGAGGACGGCTCCGACGAGGATCCGCACATGTGCGGTGAGACATCTCGCGTTATAAACGAAAATATATTTTATGCGTGTTTGTGGAGTAATGGAGTGAGGGGTGAGGGGGGTTGATGCTACTTGACACGCAGACTTGATTTTTTACCCCCATATTGCATGTCCGATAAAATAAGAGTTAACTTAAAAAAACAGAATTTCAAGAGGGCCTAAAAACATTTTTTTTATTTTTATTGATTAAATTTGTTTTATAAACAATCGACAGCTCTCCAGGGAGTCGAATTCAATCCTTGTCTACAAAAATTTGGAAAAACTCAAAATATTGATGATAAATCCACCTAGTCCATGAAGAAGTATAGAAATTTAAAAAATAACATTTTCAGGCGTTGTCTAGTGTGGCTGTGAAATAATAAAATTAGATGAATCTCACCCGCATAAATAAAGGTTTTCGCTCTTTAACTTCACAAACATCAACAGATGAAAGAATTGAAGGAATATAAATATTCAAATATGGGCAGAATGGTGAATGCTACACAGTGTGTGAAGTGGCCACTTAAACCAGCAATTGACAGGTCATAAGCCAAGTATTACCTTCTCTTAAATGTTCTTCATCTCTGTTGTAATATGTTTTTGTAAACAGTTCCCCAGGGAGTCAAATCCAGTCCTTGTCTACAATAATTTGGACAAACTCAAAATATTGTTAATCAGAAAATACTTGACTCAAAACTTGAAAATACAGGGTCGATAGTGCACAAAAATAATATATAATTTTTTATTCATACTCTGTTGTTGATTATAATATTTTTTACATCTTTTGAAAGGTTTGTCTGAGTCTTTTGTTTAGTTTTGTCTGGTAGTTTATTGTATAGTTTCAGTCTCTGATTTATTAGTCTCGATTATTCTTGTATTATGTCCATGTTTACTACAATTTTTTTCAAGTTTAAATTCTTTGTGTACAATGAAATCAGTGGCTAACTTATGAATAAATTTTAAAGATTCTAGTAGAAAAAGTTCGTTAACATAGAATTGTTTATTTTTTTTAAAGAGTTCTTTAGTTAGAAATCAATGAGTTGTTTATTCATTCCAGCCAAGATGAACAAGGAACTGGGTCCGTGCGAACGCACGGAGTACCTTTGCACCAACAATTACTGTGTCAATATTACGCAGCTTTGTGACGGAGTGAACAACTGTGGCGACTTCAGTGACGAGACCAAATGCAGTGAGTATTATTTTTTAAAAGTAAGTTTTTATCAAAGTTGTTTTATTTAGTATTATTTTCATTCTTATTCATACCCGGGCTGATCAAAAATACATTTCAGATGAGTGATTTTTCCACTTGATGGCTGCTCTTATTTATTTATTTGACACTTTATATACATATACAATAAATATACATATAAGGGCGGGCATATTGCCTTAAGGCAATTTCTTCCTACCTACCCAAACCGTTCAGTTTGAGAAAATTATAAATACATAGACATATTGAATCTTACAATTTTATACAAAAATTAAAAACAAAGATTAACAAAATATATAAAGCTCTTAGGTGGAAATGAGAAATAAAAAATTTTTGCAACAGAGGGAAACAATTTTTAAGAAGGGAATATGGAAGTCTAGGCATTTACAGGGCTTATGATCTGTCATTGGCTGTTTTTTATAAATATTTTTTTTTAGTCATAAAATAGTACAAACATAATAATTGAATGTCCTAATATTAACTTATATCTAATTATTATTAAAACATATACTAATTATCAACATTTCTAAACAATATACGCACACTTCTATAAAGCCAACTCGAATAAGATTACTTTTTGAAAACTAACTTATCTGCTAAACGCATGTTTTTTAACTAACATTTAAATGAAATAATATTTTTTTGTTCTCTTATTTCTAAAAGTATTTCCTTATAATATAACTGTACAGCTCGGTGCATCGACGAGTTCTGTGTCTTTGTCTTCTTACGAAATGGCAGCCTTACTTCATTTTTATTTCTTGTTTTATATCCATGTGTATGTGGCCACTTTACACACTGTGTAACATTCACCACTCAGCCTATATTTGAGCATCTATATTCCTTCAATTCTTCCATCTGTCGTTGTTTGTGCATTTAAAGAGCTGAAACCTGACTAACAGCTCCCTAAGGGGTTGAATCCAGTTCTTGTCTACAAAAATTTGGACAAACTCAAAACATTGTTGATAAATATCGACGTTAGTTTATACTGTCTCGATATGTACGGATGAAGATAGCGTTCATAATTGACGTATAAATTAACATAAATATATAAAATCAGCTTTAAAACAAACAAAAATACTAAAATAAACCTAATTATTAATGACGTTCTTACAAGGTTACATCATTTTGCAAAAATAGAGATGGGACAAATTGATCAATGTAAATTGATCGAATAAAAAAATAATTCGTTTGATGTTGTTCATGAAAAAAGTAAAAATGTCATAATTTTTGGCAAATAATTGTCTTTTACACTCTATAATAGGCTTGTTTTTGCGTTTTTGTATCAATTTTTTGGAAACAGAGTTTCATGTTTGCATAAAAAACTGATAAAATCGATTTGATCGGTACATGATCAGTGATCAGTAATTTCCCATCACTATTGACATTTGTTAGGCAGCTATCATTTTAATCAAGCTATATTTTAAGGACTATAGGTATACTACTAAATCAACGCTGTCAGTGTATTATTATTTAATAAAATAACTTTGTTCTCAACCACTTATTTTCAACCGACCGGTTTCAAAGCTACACAAGCTTCTTTATCACGGTATACTTAACTCATGAATTTTATCCTGTTTTATTTTTACAGTGATAACCAAATATTGCATATAAAGATCGTATCCATCTCACTTTACACGTAGGTTAGAATATTTTCCAGTAATGATTTGTCTTTTTCAGACATAAACGAGTGCCTGTCTCCGGGAGTGTGCGCCCACCACTGCAAGGATGAGAAGATCGGCTACACCTGCTCGTGCAACCGCGGGTACCGCGTCTCCAACAAGGACAAGCACCTCTGCGTCGACATCGACGAGTGCCTGGAGAATCCGTGCGGACAGGTCTGCAGGTAAGCCTGCAAATTCTTTGTTAGATAAAATCTAATCTTCTGAACACATCCTGTGGTCTTGTCCCTTTCCCCCTCTCTAGGATCACCGAACGGAGCTTTTCGCTACTATCTGTGGATCTGTTACAGTTCCCGTCAGATATACAGATCTGGTGGCCTCCAAAAAGAATTTCAAGGCTTTTAAAAAGTTTTATAGTCATTTCGGCAAATTGATCCTGTCCAGTCAGTGAAGAATTCTCTTAAAAAAAGCTCCCAGTTTTATCTGCCGTCTTCGGACCTATGGTATTTATTTTATTTTATTCAGAAAACATAGTCAAGCATTAAAAACAACAATTTTTTAGCATAAAAATACCAATTAAGTTTTCATAAATTATGCAAAAGATGTAAACATCAAATGTGAGAAAAAAAAAAATAAAATAAGAAACTCATGTGAAAAAAGAATAATTAACATTTGCTTTTTTAAATATACCAAATGCACACTCCGAGCCATCCACGCACACACACATGAACGCACATATAAAACATACACAAACAAATACATTATATGCGGCACATATACAAAGCATAAGCCACTCAAGATGCACATTCAGCAACTATCCCAAATAATCGACCAGATGAATAAATTTTCTGTATAAATGCAATGTGCAGTTAAAAATGTCTACATCAATACTGAGTCCATTATCAATAATGTTAATGAGCACATCATTTTAATTAGCAATTTTTTGATTTATGAATTTAAAAATAATGAAATCTATCTCGACAGTTCTATATCTATCATAAATAGTTTTACCTTAAGATCAAAAAAATATATAAATAAACAGAGCTGGAACCTGAGTGATGGTCCCAGTTCCATACAGAGTAGACTCACCACTCGGTTGGAGCCATCGTATTCGGCCTCGGAGTCTATTATAATTTCTACAGATATACAAATATGAAAACGCAAAAGGTCAACTGACACAGAAAATTTAACTCTGATACTCTTGAAAACAGGACAACGAAACAGTTTTGGTTAGGCATAATCAATCCATGGCACATTTGTCTTTTTCGCACAGTGTCGGGGAGGCATTTGTGAAAGAGCGACAGAAAACCAATGTTTAAATACGTATTCTCCCACTGCATATCGTCTCAAAGGGTAGTTATAAAAGTGTATTTTGTTTTTTCAGAAATACCCAAGGGAGCTTCGTATGCTCGTGTCAGGATGGATTCACTCTTGCTCCCGACAAAATTACCTGCCGAGCAAATAGCAGTAAGTTTCCTCTCTCGCTGAATTGTTCTTAACTTATTTATTTATTTAAAACTTCATATATAATATCTGTACCTCAGAGGTAGATGGATGCAAATCCTAACGTCAAATGTTCAATAATTTCTTATTTAGGTTCTAACATTATAAAGCTTACATTTCTTCAAAATCAATGGACATGATGAAAATCGCAATGGATACGAAAATCGAAATGTCCATCGATGGAGTTACTGAGATATTTGCGAAAAACTTTAAAAAAGAATTGTGAGATTTCTAATTATGCTTGCCCAACTCAATGGAGAATGCTTAGTTTGCGGTGTCAAGTAGTATAATTGAAATCTGTTTTTGAAAGATTTAGAGACAATTTTGAATTACGCTATTATTTAAGTAGGTAGGTTTTTATTTATAGTTTATTTTGGCATCAATAACTAATTTTTATTTAAGCTAAAATTTATAAGTTTGCTTCTAATACCTTGAGTTATCTTTTTTTTAAATATGTAAAGGTTTGCCAATAGCTTCATATTTTATTTTGTCTCAATTTTTTTTAGGGACCCCGGCCTCGTTGATCTTCTCGAATCGGTACTATGTGCGCATGATGAATCTGGCCTCCAGGGAAGCCACCCTTCTGGCGCACAACCTTACCAACGCTGTGGCTCTGGACTTTGACTGGGCAGGGCAGTGCATTTACTGGTCCGACGTGAACCGCCAGGGCTCCACCATCCGCAGGCTGTGCGACATGAACACCACGGGGGCCAGCGGCAACTCTACTTACCAGGTACCGCCTTGTGTGGCTGTCTGGCCTCTAGGGGAGCCGCCGAACCTCGACCGGGCGGGGCAGTGCGTTTTACGGTCCCATGTGAACCATGTCCAAGAGACAAATGCGCTAATCACATTGACGGTCCCTAAGTATACTATCGAATCTGCATTTGGCTGCGAGTGACTCGATGATTGGGGGGCCACATGAACTGAAGTTCTCTCTTATGAGAGGAAATCCAAAAGAAGTTTCTGAGATATCTCTACATGAGAGAGTGCGGGTATTATCCTTGTCTCTACCCGACCGAGTTTCTCCAGGGTATGCTTGGCTGCAACAGTTTAGAGACGGGAAGGAATGTGTATTTGACCACACATTTTTATCGATTGTTGCGCGGTTTGGTCGATAATTCTGAGATTATGATGAGCATTGGTTTGTATGTTCCTGATAATTATCTAAGACAGCGTCAGCATAGATTGTTTCATATTCCGAAATACAGGACCACCCTGCCTGTTGGAAGGGCTACCGCCATGCTGAACAACCTGGATGTTGACCCGTTCCATATGTATCCGATGGGGATTTTTCGGAGCAGGATTCTCATACTACTTTGACAAGAATCTCTTTATATATACGGCATTTCTGCCATTTACATATATGTGGTATAAAGAGTGCTTAAAAATAAAAATACAAAAAAATCGAGTATGAAATATTAATATACTCGTACTGTAAACATTATAAATTACTTGAAATACATATATATTTTAAAGAAATTATACAATAACAAAATACATTAATCAATCAAATTATAACTATTCCAACCCAATCTCCTGAAGATGATTTGCTCTTTTTGATAAAAATATGTTGGTCACTTTATTTTTTAAGTTAGGCAGATATAAACTAAATATATCAAAATAAGATGCATATTCATTCTTGGTATTCTGTAATCTAACAATAGGTGAGTTATATTGAGCTACCGTTCCAGAATTTTGACTGTAAAATATTGTAGATGTTCCGCTTAACCTAGGTGGTACATAGAATGAAATCAATTTCAGTAGATCAGGGGTATCAAACATTGGTTTTATTATTTTAAATAAAGTCGTAAGATCGGTCGATGTTCTTCGTTCTTGCAATTTATTTAATTTAAGAGTCTAAAATTTTGTTATAATTTAATTGATTAGTAGAAAAATCCATCTTAAAATTTATACATCTAAGAAGCTTATTCTGAATTCTCTCAATAGAATCTGAGAAAGTGATTTGATAAGGTGACCATATTGGAGAATTATAATCTAGTTGGCTTCTAACTAGAGATGTGTAAAGATATTTCAATGTGTTTATATTCTTAAAATCTTTCTTTTTAAAAATACGTACGTCTTGAATTTTATTTTGTAATGTATGTGTTATTTTTAATTAATTGATTGAAAAGGTTTACAGCAGAGCAAAAACAAACCTTGATGTTTATTTTAATCGGATACTGTAGAACTGCCAAACATGTGCCCATTGAAATACAATAGATAGAGTAAACCTCGCAAAATGCAGATTCGATCATATATGTAGGGACCGTTGACATGTCCATGAAAATGACCTAACCTCAATTTGATTTTCCTTCTTAGGAGGCCATATAGCACACCCAGTGGCGCACAGGGCATTGAACTCGAAAATTAAATGCAGCGTATCTCGAGCATCTGTTACGTGAAGATAAGGTGATCAGTCTTTCGCTTCAAGTGCCAGCCCATGGACAGTAAAATATTTCTGTGTAAAACCACCTTTTAAACCATATTTCATGCGAACCTTCCCAGGAATTGAACCCAGGACCTCAAGCGTAGTAAGCGAAGACACCAACCACTACACTACACGGCGGACTTTTTTCTGAAATTTTTACCAGAGGGTAAAAAACATTCGTCCTGAATTCTGGTTCCATTTCACGCACAGAGCTGTATTCTTTATCCGCCCGGACAGAGACGATCAATTAATCAATCATGAAAATCATAGCTTCACTGCTGTAATTTTTTTCTTCTTTCACCGTCTCCCAGATCCTTCACTCGGCCACTCTGCAGAACCCCGACGGGCTGGCCATCGACTGGGTAGGGCGCAATCTGTACTGGTGCGATAAGGGGCACGACACCATCGAGGCCTCTCGCCTCGACGGGCGCCACCGCAAGGTGCTGCTGAGCAAGGGGCTACAGGAGCCCAGGGCCATCGCCCTGGACCCCAAACACGGGTAACAAACATTATCTTTCTTATCATGTTATCAATGTTTATATAATTTCATACGAACATTCTTATTCATTATTCCTATACCTTTACAAATTCATTAATTTCTATGTGGCTTCACTGTGGAATCATCTCCCACCCACTATTAAAGATGTTTCTGCAGCAACTTTGTTAAAATCACGTCTGAAGAAACATGTCCCAAAGTTTTTTAAAAATGTAAGAAAAATATAGCAATAAAAAAATAAGTGCAATTGTACAAAAAGACACACAAATGACTAGCAATCAGTCATCGTCTGAAGTAGTACCTCAGTCGTTTGCTAATCAGCTGTGGCCTTCGCCCCCAGGATGATGTACTGGTCCGACTGGGGCGAGAGCGCGCACATAGGGCGCGCCGGCATGGACGGGTCGGATCCGCAGGTCATCATCAACTCCTCGCTGGTGTGGCCCAACGCCCTGTCCATCTCGCACGAGAGCCGAGAACTCTACTTCGCCGACGCCAAGGAGGACTACATCGCCGTCGCCGACCTGGACGGGAAGAACATTCGGTTCCTGTTCAGTAGAGGTAAGCTGATCCAAACAATGTTTAATTTTTTCAGCGCTACAGATACTAGAAACATCGCTTTGAATCATACCAACAGAAGCAATATTATTGATGATTGAGGATTGAGATGGAGGAGAGAGATTGATTAAGTTATGAGGAATGGCGATCTGACTTTTTTTAATACAAACATGTTCCCGAATTTGCACCCTGGATTATGCGATATTTACCATTGGCATGTTTCTATTGTTTTGCTTTATTGATAAATTATTATAATTATTATTATATACATTTTAAGCGAGCAGCTTAAATCTGATATGCTTAAATCTATTTTAACGATAGTTAACTGTTGGGGCACTTTAACTTTTCCCAAACAAATCTAGTCTATTTTTGAACCCGTTTAGACTACACGTTGAGATCAGCTCCTGTGGCAGCTTATTCCAACCATCAACAACCCTTTTGTTCAGGAAATTCTTTCGTGGATTTAAATTGAATCTGGTTTTCTCCAGCCTGAGACTGTGGCCTCGAAGACGAGCATCGTGTTTAAGCTTGAACATGGGATATTGCTGCCAAATTTGGGCAGCTATAGTGACCGTTGAGTATCTCGTATGTCTATCAGGTCACCCCTTTCTCGCCGTTCCTGCAGCATTGTGAGGCCGCGATTTTCAGTCTCTCCGCATATGGAAGCCGTTTTAGGCTTGCCGACAAGTTTGTAGCTTATCTTTGGACTCTTTCCAATAGTTTCTTATGGGAGCTAAGACCATCCAAAATCACAAAAAAAGCAAATCGGTTCAGTTTTGCGGTGTGGAAAACGGGACAGCGAAACGTTGATTCTTCTAGGTTAGGAAAAGTGAGTCCGACACGCAGCTGTCTTTTTCACACAGAATAGGGGAGGAGTCGAGGTTCTCAGTAGAATCGAAGAAGGGAGACACATAATCAAAACCATCTCAGTGAGGGGAGCCCAGTGGATCGGCCACATTATACGCCATGGGGGTCTCCTGCATGACATAATAGAGGGAATGACTGAGGGCACGAATCACAGAGAGCGCCCCCAACGGGAGTATTTAGAACAGGTGTGGGAGGGCTCGAACTGCGCCTCGTATGTTGTCTTTCACCTGCATCAATAAAGGTTTCAGCCTTTTAACTTCGCAAAGATCAACAGACGAAAAATTGAAGGAATGGTAGATGTGCAAACTTAGGCAGAACAGATAGGGCACAGTCTTAAAGCCTTAATAAGTTCTTGAATCTATAAACGAGTGTAATTTTGAATGAGTAAATAAATGACTGGTCATTCTTTAAAATGTTATTTATTTCCGTAGTAATATATTAACACAATTATTGTATTTATTTGCAAAGTAAATATAATTTCTTTCTATTGTCTGTAGCTAAAAATCCACTGCTGAATCTTCATCACATCTTCGCCATCGCCGTGTGGGAGGGGCACATCTACTGGAGTGACTGGGAAACTAAAACTATAGAGAGGTAAATTAATGAGAGTGGTTGAGACAGCTCGATGAAGATTGTGATGGCAAATCTTCGATTAGTGATGAACTCGAACTGGTTCGTGCACATTGCCCTCATTGAACTGTCCCACTCATCTCCTTACCATTTTATAATTTATTACATGTTCTCCGCATACGCCACAAATGAATGTGGACTGTTTTATTGTTCTTCGCGTTAAGGAAACGAATTACAGAGCTTATCTCGCAAGCAACCCGATTTTCAATTATTTTTGGCATTTCAAATAAGCACCACGAAGCATACACTACACTCTGCTAACTCGCAATGGCGTCAACTGCTTCTCAATAGATCAGGATAAGTGCCACGCATGCGCTAAACTGCAATTGCAGCACTATGGTGGCAAGAAATACAAACTGAACTTACTTTCTTGACATACCTCGTATTTTAGGTCATCATGTAAAACCATATTTATTTATTTTCATTTGTATTTTTTTATTTTATTATATTTAATTATTTTTTGTTTTATTTTATAATGTTTTATTTTATTTTTATAACATTATACTTCTTTTATTATATTTGGTTTTATTTAATTTTATTTAGTTTTATTTTATTGTATTTTATTTTATTGTATTTTATTTTATTTTATTTTATTTAATTATATTTTGTTTTGTTTTATTATATTTGGTTTTATTTTATTTTCTCATATTTTGTTTTATTTTATTATTTTTTGTTTTATTTTATTATATTTGTTTTATTTTATTTTCTCATATTTTGTTTTATTTTATTTTACAATATTTTGCTTATTTTATTATATTTGGTTTTATTTTATTTTCTCATATTTTGTTTTATTTTATTTTATTATATTTTCTTTTATCATATTTTATTATATTATATTACAGTTCTACATATATATTTATAGTAAGTAACAGATATATTGCATTACCTTAGAACCAATAACAGGTTTCCACAAATTGTCCAAAGTAAAGAAATAAAATACATGTAGATTTTATACATATAAAAATTATGATACACATAAATAATAGTAAACAAAAGAAACATAATAATATCATTAGTAACGCACCGCATATACATCAGTACTGCGCAGATGTCGAGCCGAGAAATAAACCACTGTCTCGGGCTATTTGGCACCTCAACATCACAGAAACATTCTCATCAAGGCCTTTACTATATTATGCAGCAATTTCTTCATTACATTTTAGTCAACCGAGTTAAGCCCGTCTAGATCTATGTCTCAGCAGGCGGAGATAGCCTATTTTCGAATAACTGGGTACATAATACAAGTGTTAACCGTGGGTAAAACTGTTTTATTAAAGGTGTGAAAGGCACGCCCAATGGCGTCATTCCCGGATCTCGGACAGCACTACCCCGGCCCCTGGCAACCAGTCCGCGCACTGCCACACCATGGCCAAGCTCGTGCACAAGCCCATGGACATCCGGATATATCACCCCTACCGACAGCGGCCTGTGCCTGGTAAGCGGATATATCTCTCATTCCCAAAAATAGTCACAGACACAATACTTATAATACTAGAAATAAAGATGAATTGACATCATCACAATGTAGGTTATGTAAAGTAGCAGATCATTTGTGGGGTCCTGAATATTCTACAATGAAATGCCCTGAATATGACAGATTACAAATGAAGAAGTTCAGAGGTTTTATCAGTGCTACGATTTTTTTATGTTTTGCAATATCGAAATCACTCCGCCTGTGACGTCACAAGTTCTCTACGGTGAGTTCTTCTGATTGGTGAATTGGCTTCCTGTAAACCGGAAATCTATTGCGACACTCAACATCATTGATTGATTCACGTGAACTCGTGATGTCATCCAAAGTATTTTATTTTTATTAATTTTTTCATACGTTTTTGAGAAACTTCCCTGTACAATCAAATGCTCTAATTTTTACCCTGTGTAAGAACATTTTTAAATCCAATTTCCCATAGCACTGAACTTTTTCATTTAAACTACCTTGTTTCCTGAATTATTTGTAAGACACGCCCTATTTTTTTGACTCCGAAACAAAAATAATAACATTTACAAACATCTTTATTATAAACTAAAAGTCTTACACTCGTAATATAAAACATAAAAAAAAAACAGACAAATCGTTTATGTATTATCACCATCAGTGATTCTGTGTCGATTTTTTTTTGCATCTCTTTCCAATGAGTCATTGTCTGTATCTTCCGACAAAATGTCATCCTCTGTGCCAACAAGAGCATTAGTAATACAGCATTTCTTGATAGAATATTTGAAGACTTTTATATTCCCTTCTCAAAGATGTTTTCCCTCTCTGTTCCATTTGTGGCGGGAAACGCCAACAGCCGTGAAGTTGGCAGGTTTAATCCTGCTTTGTCACGTAATGCATAGTCCGCTGCAACGTCAGCCTGGACGAGACTACTAAACACCGCACATCGAAATAATTCAGTACATTTCATCTTGACAGTTCGTGTTGCCTGGCCCCAAGATCTTCACCAGTACTTGCTATTGGAAATTCCTTCTGTATGGAATGTAGGATGTAAAATAAATAACTGCAATTGTAATCCGTAACTATCATTCTCATTTCACCTCAAGTCAGCTCGCGCACACCCATCCTATACATCAAATTTACATCTCAATATCTCCCTAGGGTAAGGTTACCATATGACACGCATTTTCTGCACTTGACTGGTATTTTAAGGTCTAGACAGGCTTGCAGCTAGCATTGCTCCGAGGCAGACATTTTTTAATTTCTCGCAAGTTTTTAGCGCATGAGAACAAACTTTCAATGTTTTTGACACAATAGCAGCAACTTTAGTACTTTTTTTTGTTTTTTTTGTTTTTTTTTGCACCACAACAGGCCAGGAGGCCCAATTACAGTGGTGAATTACATCACAGAATGAGTGTTCTGTGCTTCTGCTTGAGAAAAATCACATTTATTTTTTGTATTCTCACCGGGAATCGAACCCAGAACCTTCCGAGTGTGACTCAAGCATTTTGACCACTACACCACGGAGGCCGCCATCCCCCGCTGATGGCCTTCGGGGATAATGAATGTACTGTTTTTTTTTTACTTAAGACAAGCATTTTTCTGAAAAATCAGATATTTTAGGCACCCTGAACAGGCATCCCTTCATTTTGAAATGCTAACCGTACCCTAAGGAGTAAAATTCAGCCTGTATACAGACATTTGGACGTAATCAAAACATTGGCAATTGTTGACCTGTATGCTTGTATTTCCGTAGACCGCAGCCTCCGGTGTGCGGCGCTCAACTGCACAGGGCTCTGCCTGCTGACGCCCGGCGGGGGTGCTAAGTGCGCTTGCCCGCAGAACTTCGTGCTGCAGGACGACGGTCGCACGTGCTCACCCAACTGCACCATGGCTCACTTCGTCTGCGCCAACTCCCTCAAGTGCATTCCCTTCTGGTGGCGCTGCGACACACAGGTGAGAGGGTTATTTACAAATCGTTCGCTCGAAATAGACCTGAGAGTGACTCGATGATTTGGGGACCGTGTGAGTTGAAGTAATTCTTGGATCTTGAGAGAAAGAGAACAGAGATAGACGTGTTTGAAATGTGGTGCTGGCGTAAAATGTTGCGGATACCATGGGGTGCTCATAGGACTAATGCTTCTTTAATCTGAGAATTGGATATTGAATAGTGTCCTTCTTCCACTGCGAAAATCTCTGTTCTCAGGTACTCGGGCCGCATTACGAGGCAAAGAGATAACATGGGAAAATTGATGGTAAGGGGATCTGTAGAGGGAACTCGATCTCGAGAAAAAAGTTTTGCAAGATGGACAGACTTGGTGACAGAAGAGACCGCCGTGTCTCTTCAGGAGGCCTCTAGAAGTGCTGAAGACAGAAGCAGATGGAGACTGATCCACGCGACTGCAACTGCTCTACGAGGACTACAAAGAAGTACTATCTTAGGATTCAGAAGAAATTTATTTTATTTCTCTACATGAAGGAGTGGGAATATTCCTTTTGATGTCAGATGAATCTTACCAATATCAATAAAGGTGTCGGCTCTTTAACTTCGCAAAAATCTTCAAATGTAAGAAATATGGCAAAATGGGGAATGTTACAGTGTTGAGTGGCCACTTAAACCAGCCAATGACAGGCCACAAGCTCTGTAAATGTCTAGACTTCCGTATTTCCTTCTCTAAACATGCAGCTACCTTTATTTACCAATTTATGTCCTTTCATGCCTTTCAGTTCAGTTCAGTGCCGAAAATCTGTGGACTAATCTTTATCATTTTAAATAAATAATACATTATGTTCTCTATGGAAAACGTTATTATTGTCAAATGTGACAGTCCCTATATATTGGGATGAATGACAGCCTTAATCATGTTTCTCTTCTGATTCCAGGATGATTGTGGGGACGGCTCGGACGAGCCGGTCTCGTGTCGGCACTTCAAGTGCTGGCCGGGACAGTTTCAGTGCAACAACGAGCGCTGTATCCACCCCTCCCAACTCTGTAATGGGGACAATGACTGTGGAGACGGCTCGGATGAATTGGATTGTGATAAGGTATGGAAGAATTTCAATTATTTAATTATGTATATTTTAATGATATAATCAAAATTTTAATCAGGTTGTGGACTCATGAATCAGAGGTCCGAGGTTCAAACCCCACTCTACCCCAAATTGGTTCCTATTTTCTAATAGTGAGTTTCTTTACAACTCATTGAAAGAGGCCCAAAAATTTTTATATTTGGGTAAATTCTTCTTCTCTGGTCTCAATTCTGGGATCGGCTGGCAGCAATTACTTTCATTCTTCTCCTCCATTCCTCCCTATCTTGTGCGGCTCTTTTAAAGTCAACATATGATGAGCAGCGCACGTCCTCCAATAGGTCCTCCAGGTACTCTCGGCGTGGGCGTCCCCTAGAATTTGTCCCCTCGGTCATCCCCTCCATTATGACATGCAGGAGGCCTTCTTGACGTATTACATGGCCGATCCATCTCGCTCGCCTTTCGGACAAGGTCCGAGGTAAATTATAAGAATGCAAATATTTATTTTGCCTTCAAAAATATAAAAATAATTAAAACACTTTGAGTCGTCTTTTAAGAATATTGGC
This sequence comes from Micrasema longulum, assembly GCF_059751315.1. NCBI lineage: Eukaryota > Metazoa > Arthropoda > Insecta > Trichoptera > Brachycentridae > Micrasema > Micrasema longulum. Next base: position 24,714 of record NW_028277865.1, on the reverse strand, counting down.
ATGGCGATTTAAATTTTGCGCAAGTATTATTTGACTGAATTGTTGATCTGTGTTAAATTTTGCGGGGAAATAAAAGATGCGTTTGCGCGATGATGGCAGATGCGAAAAGAACAGTATGTGGCCAAACAAACTACAGCAGACAAAAATCAGAGACAGGAATCCGGATGCTATCTCCAAGTCCTGGCTTCTAGGTAGTTTTTCCCTTTTTCAGTGAACACAGCACTTTCACTATAGTTATTTGGGAAATATAAAGATTACATTACATTTCATTTTTTTACACCACAACAGGCCAGGAGGCCTAATTACAGTGGTGAATTACATCACAGAGCACCCAGGCTTGAGAAAAATCACATTTTAATTTTTTGTGTTCTCACCGGGAATCGAATCCGGAACCTTCCGTGCGTGAGTCAAGCGTCTTGACCACTACACCACGGAGGCCGCCAAGATGAATGTGGCGGCGCGGCGGTCGGAAAATGTAAAGGTGTTCAGATGCGGGCAGAAGATTGAAGGACGAGCAGATGCGGACAGATAAAATTATGAACATGCGGTAGTTGACAATACAAATTATCAAGAAGAAAAAAAATGTGGTCGTTGATGTTGGTTGCTATGGATATGGAAAATTGTTCTCATAGCAACTGTAGCTACCCATGGCCATAGAGACGAGGAGAATAAACAAACATTGAAAGTTGGGAGATCACAGGATGGGTAGGATAGGTGGACCATCATCCACCGGCGGTCCATCCAGCCACAAGCCGCTTAATCCCACCAACCATTCGCGCAACCACCTGTCATGGTTCATATTGTTAACGTTCCCTCTCCTTTCATTCTCCTGTTTCTGTCTTTCAATATTTTATAATATAAATAACAACGCTAGTAATTTAACACATTTCATGTGTAATTAGCAAATGAATGTGTATATAGCAAATGCATTACTTAAAAATTTAATTATTTTTCCATCTGTCAGATTGTCGATGAAACAAAATTGAAATTTCGTTAGTGTTGCCAGGGTAGTAATTTTTTTTACCCTACTTTGCTCATCTAATGAAAGAACTAATGAAAATTGGATCTCGGATTTAACAACTCTGTGGTGGGCATTTGACTGACATTATCTTCAAAACATCAAATATTATTTAACATATAAAAATATCAGTTTTATGTAAAATAAAATTTGTTTTCTATTTTAAGTAAGTTCATTAATTCAATTACTCTTATTAAATGACCCTTTACTTATCTACTTGTCTACACTACATATTGTTTTTTTTTAATGTTACATTTGTGTTATAATGATTTTTTTCCTATCGTGCAACATTACGCGGCGACATCACGAATGCGCGCGGTGTAAGTGTGTCTAAGTGGGGGAATTATTGGACACAGTCCGATGTATTAAAATATGATTCTACGCTCCTTCTGGGCTATTCTTAATTCTATGGATGTAGCTAGTACAGGAGTGACATGTCTATATCAGTGATCTCGTCAGCCTTCATGCCGTTAAATAAAACATGTTTTTTTTTCTAGTTTACATGCCTCTCGTCGCAGATCAAGTGCAAGGGTAACGGGACTATCAGCGACCGCTGTATTCCTACCTCCATGAGGTGCAACGGGAAGAGGGATTGCATCAATGGGGAGGACGAAAAGGACTGTCCGGCTAGCACATGCTCCCCATCTATGGTAATTAATTATAACAATAAGGATTTTTTAACGTAACAATTCACTACAATTTTTTGACAATGTATTTGTCTGAATTGTGTGTAATCTGCCTAGGTACAACCTGTTGAAAAGCAAATATTTTTTGTATGACCTATTACAAATAAATTATGAATGCGGTAATAAGAGGTTGTGATTTTCATGTTTTGTATGAAATTAATTCGGAATTGGAATCATTATATTTATCACCAGTTCGCATTTTTAAATACAGGGTGTTCTTTAAACCCGTAAATATGAATGCGGTAATAAGAGGTTGTGATTTTCATGTTTTGTATGAAATTAATTCGGAATTGGAATCATTATATTTATCACCAGTTCGCATTTTTAAATACAGGGTGTTCTTTAAACCCGTAATTATGAATGCGGTAATAAGAGGTTGTGATTTTCATGTTTTGTATGAAATTAATTCGGAATTGGAATCATTATATTTATCCTGTAACATCCGAAACCACGATGATCAGTATGAGCAAGAAGACATGTTGGCACATTAAAATATTTTTTTAGAATGAATAAAATTTAAAAATATAAAACATCAAAAAAGCAAATGGTTGCTTACTTCTGCAGGGGTGAAACGAGGAGGAGGACGGGGGGAGTCTTACACTGCGCCGCGCTCCCCTCACTTCTCCCCCGCAGAAGTAAGCAACCATTTGTTTTGTAAAATATTTCATTTTAAAAAAAATTCTTTGTTTTTTTTTTTTAAATATGCTATTATGTCTTCTTGCCTATACTGATCATCGTAGTTTCGGATGTGACAGGGTTTAAAGAACACCCTGTAGAGTTACGAATTTTTTTTCTGTCATTTTGAATGACTCTTTACTATTGTAGCCTCTACTCTAATAGGGAAATATCACATATTTCAAATACCAATAAAAATATGCAAAATGGATTTTGAAAAATCATTTGTACTTTCAAAATTAATATGGATATTGTGGGGACATGTTTTCATACATAACTTTTAAAATAAAATTATGTTTCTGCAAAAACGCGACATGTTCGGCCTTGACTATTGTGACATCAAGATTCGTGACTGTTTTATTTAAATTTAAACGGGCACAAACAAAGTTCAAAATTTAACAGAATCGTTACGTATCAGGGGCGTGGCCGATGCAATGGACGGTTTTTGCGGGAATTTAAAATTATAAATCAAAAAATATTTTTTATGCTGAGGAAAACGCTTAAGTGAAGAAATGAAAAATGTATGGAAAAAATTAAATTTCATGAAAATATAATTATTTTACAAGACTATATTAAATATAATAATATCTATGATTTTTATTTAGAAATTTTGCTGGTCTGTCTTTTAACTGTATTTTAAAAAAAATGTTATTATATCATTGTCGACTGTTTGTTTCTTTAAAATAAATAAATAAATACTGCAGAAAAATGAATGTCATGATTGGGGATTATTCATATTTACCAATGATTTAATTAAAAATATTTTGTCTAGGTCCTTAACCTTCAAAACACGAAAATAAAACCGGGGTTATGAAAAATGTAAAAAACGTTAATAAGGGGAATATTTGAATGAGAATGTATGGAAAAAAATGGAACCTAAATTTTTCGGTGTAAAAAGCGTGAAAACGTAAAATCGAGGAACCTTAAAATGAGGTTTTACTGTATGTATAAAATAAATATGTTTTATTACTCGACCCGTATCAATTTAAAATTGCAAAAAAAAAACATCGTGATATTTCTCTATTTATTTTTATTTATAATACTAACATATTTGGCTTAATATTTCTTTTTTAAAAAAACATAAATTTCCTTATACCCAAGATTTATAAAAAAAAATTAAACCTAAAAATTATACAAGATTTATATTTTAAAAAATAACCTAAAAATTATACAGCATATTCAGTAGAAAGTTTAAACAATTCAAGAATAAATGTAAAAAACAAAATTAAATAATAAAACATTCTAAAGTAATACAACAAGAAAATCATAAGTACTGTTTTATACAGCTGGGCAAAGTGAACAAAAAACTGTATATATTATGAAATGCACGAATAAATAAATATAATTACTATTCACCATCTTTGAAAAAGTTCAAAAGGTTTGTTCTATCGGAACAATACCCTACACTAAATATATCAGATATGTGGGAATAACTATTGCCGAGTTCATGAGGTCTGTTTAATACGGCATTACAAGTATACACTGTCCGTGAATTGTTGCTACAAAACGGTGGCACCTGTCTAGTCATTCTTCCAGGCACCCTGAAGTTGATGAGAGATAACAGTTCGGGGCAATCCCATATTGAATTTACAATTTTGAATAAATTTAAAAGGTCTATAATTTTTCTTCTATCGTTAAGTTGAAAATATTTCATTCTAATATGTATTCCATCATCTTTCTTTCCAGTTCTTATGTAACAACGGGAACTGCATTGCCAAAGTGTGGGTGTGTGACAAGGACAACGATTGCGGGGACAATTCTGATGAGACGGAGCAGTGCAGCAATAGGCTGTGCGCTTTAGACTTCTTCAGGTAAATATTACAATCAGTCATCATTTCCTTATCCACACCTGATAGTGGCACTGTATTGGTATTATAATTGCAGAGTATCGGCACTCATTTGTGTTATACGTGAAGGCAAGACGATCAGCCTCACGCTTCGGGTGCAGTTCAAGGCACCGTGAAATATTACAGTGAAAAACCACCGAGTATTACTTAGGACCTCGGGTGTGATAGGCAATCGCACCAACCACTAGATCTCCGATTGATTTCCTTTCAGAATTTGTACACATGGCTCCTTCATCTCCTTTTCTGTGTCCAGGTGGGTGAAGAATGCAGTTCTAGGTGTGAAAAAGAACCAGAACCCCGGACCCGTGTTTCGTGTTTTAGTCCCGATGAAGATATCCAATGGAGATAAGACCGCCTCCTTATATAGTTGTTGAGGTCCTCGGTTTGATTCCTGGCAGGGTAGATGTGAAATATCGGTTTTTCGAACTGCCATGTTTCATTGTGAAACACAGATGGAACAAACACATCGATGTAACCGCAAACCGAATAAAACAACTTGTGCACTTATTCTACAATTTGAGAAATGTATTAATTATTATTATTATTATTATGAATAACTTATATAGCGCCATTTTAGTAATATAATACCTCAAGGGCGCTTTACATAGTGATTGTATTGTTAAATAAATTTAATTGAAGCTTTTAAATTTGTAATTTAATTAAAACAATTTATTTTGTTGTCACGTGCTATGGATTTATTCAAATGATTTAGAGAACAAGTGGGTTTTAAGTTTTTTCCGAAACATCACTTCACTTTCACAGCCTCGCACCTCTGCTGGGAGAGCATTCCATGCCATAGGGCCTGCGACCGCAAATGCGCATTCACTAAATTTAGTGCGCTGTTTGCGTAGAGGTATAATAACTTTTCCTCTCGCCGAAGACGTAGCTGATCTAAGCATGAGACGCCTGTCAGCTAGTTCACCTGGAATGCATAGTTCCCTTAGATATTCCGGAGCAGAGTTGTGCAGTGACTTATACATAAGCCAACAGAGTTTGTATTCAAACCTCTGTGGAAAACGTAGCCAGTGTAGTTCCGAAGTAGTGGAGTGATATGACTGAGCTTAGAGATTCCGAAAATAAGTCTCGCTGCAGCATTCAATACAGATTGTAGGCGAGTCATTTTGTTCATTGGTAGACCTGCATAGATACCATTACAATAATCGACTCTAGACACTACAAACGCATTTATTAATTGCATATACAAAGCTTAAGGACAGTCTACTTTGCGCTGTGTTAAAGTATAATAGAGTATGGGATCAGCATCTAAAATCGCTCTTAATTCCCTTAAAGAAGCTCAAAAAAGAATTCTTAAGACAACGTTAAAGTTGCCAATTGTCACCGGTTCAGTATATGTGTTCGAAGCAGCGGCTGTTATGGATGTTATTCAAATTTTTAATCGGATTTTACTGTTATTAGTTCAATCACAAGACCAAAAGCAAAGCCATAAACATAGGAACCCGGGAAGCCATTGAAGATCTGCAGCCGGTACCGAGAATGAGAACATCTTATGGTCAATGTTCCCACTTATATCTTGGACACAAATCCTTTAACAGTCTGCCAAAAAATGTTCTGGACATATCAAAATATCCATAATCCAAGCTACCTACACATAGTTGAGATTTGTAACAATGTTTTGTGTATTTGAAATCAATTATTTTCTGTATGCCTATATAAAAAGTCAACAATTCATTGTAAAATGTCTTCCTCGGCACGGGTTTTTTAGTGAGAAATACATTGTTCATTCAATTATGTAATATATTTTTGTGGAGCACTAAATAAATAAAATAAAATAAAATTGTTCCTGAACCGGCACCTGAAACGTAAGACGGATCGCCTCACCTTCATGTACCAGATGATCAAACTATGCTGCATTTGGTTAACCAATGAAGTGCCTTATGCTTCACTGGGTGCAGAAAGGGAGATGATGACGATGAAGCCTTTGGTGCTCTATTTCACAAAAAAAATTGTTTCTTCATAGATTACTGGTTGGACCTGAGGATGTGAGAGCGCTCGCCCCCTACCTAATAGCCCTGTACTTTGCTCGGAGACACTTTTCATATATAGCTCCAAGAGTGTTCAACGTCTTGGATGAACATATTAAGTTCTCCAAAACAACGTCTATATTTAAGATGAAGATCCATAATTGGATTGTATCGAGGGATAGAGACCACTGTATGAGATTGCTTCGGGAATAAATGCATAACATCACTGCTGTTTTCATTATTATCCATATACATATATCGTATATGTGTATGTCATCACTGTCATACGTATTATCATATAACTTTTGATTCCATTTTTGACATGTATTATAAATTTTTATTATTTTTATTTTTCTATTATTATTTTGTATATTTTGTATATTGTTTTGATTATTTTGCATATTGTTTTGATTACCTGTATATTGTTTTAATATGTAAATAAATATTTTTGATTTATATATCGAAGAGTCCCGACTTAACACGGAATTTTCTAACAAGTCGGGACATAAAAAACATATAATTGTGTCTATGTAAAATTGTGTATTTTGTGCATTAAATAAATAAAAAAATAAAACTTAAACTCATTCACCGCGGCGCTCACATATGTCTGTGAGCGCCTATGACAACATAGGCATAGAAGAAACATTTGTATCAGGCATAGAAGAAACATTCACATTCTATCACTTCTTCACAATATTTTAAATAATCCCACTTCGCCTGTTTACCTGAGAGAGCTCTTACAACCTCTATCATTTATAAATACATGAAAAACTAGATTATGTTTGTATTTTATAAAATAGTGGGATAAAATGACTGAAGGACTACATAACTACGAAAACATATTGACTATTAAATGAATATTTTATAATTTTTATTACTGATGTGTATTTGCATTGTATAGATGTCAGTCCGGTCGCTGTATACCGATGTCCTGGCGCTGCGATGGAGACCCCGACTGTCCCGGATCTGAAGATGAACCTGAGTCATGCCGAGACCCTCGTCAGCACACCTGCGAACCTACTTACTTTAAGTGCAAAAATGGAAAGTAAGTTTATCAGATTTTCAAAGATTTTGCTAATTCCCGTATACTGATTTCGAAGTCCCAGTAGGTTAGGACGGTATTTCTCTGCTATTTGATTCATTTCACGTTGATATTTGTTTGTTGGCTATTTTTTTTTCAATTCAGTTCAATTCATTTATTTTAAATATAACATATACATTACAAAAATACATTCAATACGTACATATTATAAAAAAGAAATACACGAAAGAGACTCATGTCAAAGTAGTAGAAGAATCCTGCTCCGGAAAACCCCTTTGGATACATGGAACAGATCAATATCCAGAGCGATGTTGTTCAGCATAGCGGTAGCCCTTCCAACAGGCATAGCCATAGGCAGGTTGGTCCTGAATATCGGAATATGAAACAATCCATGCTGACGCTGTCTTAGGTAATTATCAGGAACATACAAACCAATGCTCATCATAATTTCAGAATTATCGATCATACCGCGCAACAATCGATAAAAATGTGTAGTCAAATACACATTCCTTCGTCTCTAAACTGTTGTAGCCGAGCATACCCTGGAGAAACTCGGTCGGGTAGAGCCGAGGATAATACCCGCACTCTCTCATGTAGAGATATCTCAGAAACTTCTTTTGGATTTTCTCTATCATAAGAGAGTACTTCAGAAGAGAGTACATTTGACCCACTTCAAGCCCCTTGTAAGGTTGATTAATATTTCTCAGATAGCTTATTTCACTCGCTTCAAATTCCTAATAGGATACTTTGTTATTAGAAATATTTGCACTTACTCGGTCTTCATTTTCAGATGTGTCCCGGGAAGATGGCATTGTGATTACGATGACGACTGTGGCGATAGAAGTGACGAGGAGAACTGTGTGCCCAGGAATTGTTCAGAGAGTGAATTCAGGTACAAACTCCTTATGATTTAACTCATTTTATATCTTTTTTTTCTAGCCTATCGGGACAGATATGAAAAAATGTATATATTTACTGTAAATAATTAAACTAATTAACTGATGTAACTATATCCCAAATTGAGTTATACAGTGGAACCTCTCATAATAATTCGTATAACGAGCAAAACAGATTGTGAAAAAAATGCTCCCTTAACGAGTGACATTTCACATAATGAATGACGCAGAAAGGGAAAGTTCCATCTTCATGTCATCCACTTGTGAGCCGGGGCTTCCGCGCCAGTGCGTCTGTCTCTGGTTAGCATTCGTTCTTCTAGCATGTTAGTGTTGCACGAGATCACACATTTTTCCAAACTGGTTTTCAGTCATTTTTTTGTAATTTTTTTGTGCAAACTTTAATAATCCTTGCAAAAATGTTACTGGAGAAAAAATCACAAGAAGACAGCCACAAGAGAATAAAAGTAATTGTAGGAATGAAATGTAAAATCATTCGTACAATTAGTCGACATAGATGCTTCAATGGGAGTGTCAAGAATGTTTACGAAACGGTTACCTTTTCTTGATGATGTTAAAAGGTTGCTTCTCATACGGATAAAAGAGCGATTGCAAGGTAACATTATTAACAAAAACATCATTTGTGAGAAGGCGATGGTGATTTTTGCCGACCTCGTCAAGAAGACGCCAGTATCAAAGGTTGTTGCGCTCCTTAATAATTTATAAGTATAGTAAAAAACCCTTTTTATGTTTTTCAAGGGAGCAAGAAAAAAAGTGTAAAACTGAGGAAAACTCTAAAGTGAGGAAATGGAAAAAGCATGGAAAAAATAGAAATTACATAAAAATAAAATTGATTTGCTGCACTATAGTGTAAATATACTTCCAGAAATTTGTAAAAACGGTGAAAAGTGGAATTTGTCAATACTTTTTTAACCTGTTTTCAATGATTTCATTAAAAATATTTTTATATTTTTTCAAACAATATTATGTAATCTGTTTTTTTATTTGATTTAAAAACAGCGTGTTAAAATTATTTTGTGTAAATAAAGAAAAAACGAAAATAGAATTTTGATTTTGCATAAAAAAACATACAATAATTTTTCTCCTAAATGTTGGGAAATTTTATTTATACATTACCACTTTTTTTTCAATGGCATCACTAAAAACAGCTGTCATCGAAATTGCGGCAAAATTGTTTTCACTTTTAGGACAACCTTTTAAGCCATCTTTTTTATAACTTTAAATATTTCTATTGTTATGTTTTAAACACCGCAAATTAATTATATTTAAACTTTATTGTTTCTAAATGTTTGTCAACTACGTATCATGATTTGTAAAAGTCAATAATACGTTTTTGTTCAAAGGAAAACTAAAATTAACCGAAAGGAAGACACTTAAACGAAAAAGGTCAATTACACTGCACCTGCTTTCAATTTAGGTTAAGACAATAAATTATCCTTTATTAGTTAACATATTACAACAGAGATGAAGAACATTTAAGAAAAGGTAATATAGAAGATTTATCAACATAAATCCACCTGGTCCATGAAGAAGTATAAAAATTGAAAAAATAACATTTTCAGGCATTGTCTAGTATGTAGGGGAAATAATTCAATTAGATGAATCTCACCCGCATAAATAAAGGTTTCAGCTCCTTAACTTCACAAACATCAACAGATGAAAGAATTGAAGGAATACAGATGTTCAAATATGGGCAGAATGGTGAATTTTATACGGTGTATAAAGTGGCCATTTAAACCAGCCATTGACAGGTCATAAGCCCTGTAGATGCCTAGACTTCTATATTACCCTCTCTTAAATGTTCTTCATCTTTGTTGTAATATGTTAATATAAACAGCTCCCCAGGGAGTTGAATCCAGTACTTTATTAGTTGTTTACCTATTTTTATTCTTCATTCGCGCGGCACACGCGGTGGCACGCGGGCCGCAACTTCATTATTATGGCTTTTTTGACACATCAAATGAATTCCGAAAATTTTTAAATGTCAAACCGGGGGATGAAAAATGTAAAAAAAACGTTGATTGTGGGGAATATTTGTATTTATTTATTTATTTTGTTCATTAACGCCCAAAAGGCATTTACATAAAATAAAAATGAAATACATGCTAACATACTAAATAATAAACAGAATATACAATTAGTTAAAAAGGATATGATAAAAAGTTTTACAAAGTAAAAAAAAAAACAATAATAACAAAGGTATGCAAGAAAAAACAGTAAGCATATAAACAAAAAATGCAAAGATATAAACTTATGAAATAAATTCTGTAAGGCAAACAATAAATAAAGTGTTACGGTAAGCAAGAAAGACATTTTAAGTTAAATTAATAAACAAGCAAGCATATATTATCACGAAAAATAAGAAATAAAAATATGTATCTATGAAATGCTTATTTGCCAATACTACAGTGCAGTTTGATATAATAGTAAAAAATAAAAAAAAATAGCATAAGGTAATTAAAATAAACAGGTATTTTTTTTTTTTAATTTATGAAATTGAATTGTCAATTGTTTGACGAGCAGCTACAAATAAACTTGATATTGTGGACTTATAAGATGGTAAAGAATTGGACAGAATGTCTGCAGCCGTTTCATAAGTGTTACCTAACCTATGCAGTCTCGGTATCAATGAATTGTTTTGTTGGTTGGAAGAAGTACTGGAGCAATGAAACAATAAAGTACTCCTAGTGTTGACAGCAGGTACTCTAAAATTAATCAATTCAAGTATTTTTGGTGCGTCAAAAAGAGAGTTTACAATTTTATACAGTACAATGAGATCATTAATAGTTCTTCTTTCAGAAAGTGTTGTTAGATTAAGCAGTGTTAATAAATAGTCATAATTCACATTTTGAATTGGAATGTTTAGTTTGTAGTTTATATATCGTAGAAATTTATGTTGAATGTTTTCTATATTATAAACATGAACATTATAGCAGGGTGACCATATTGATGAATTAAAATCTAAATTACTTCTTACAAGAGAACAGTATAATATTTTCAATGATCGGATGGACTTGAAATTTTTTGTATTTCCCAAAACAAAACCCAACATTTTTAATGCCTTGCTTGAAATTTGAGAATGAGTATGTATGAAAAAAAATGGATCGAAAACGTAAAATTAAGGAATGTAAAAGTGAGGTTGTACTGTATGTTATTTTATTTTAATAAATGAACAAGAAATAATTTGTAAATAACTATTATAATTAGATTTTAGTTCTGTAAATCGACTTTTCAAACCGTTCTTAGACCAATCGTAATGTAAAAATACCCGTTTATTTCCAGGTGTATGGATGGAAAGTGCATCCGTGGCTCGCATCGCTGCGACGGAGAATTCAACTGCGACGATCGCACCGATGAGCTGCATTGCAATACCACTTGCAACGATGAAGAGTTCCAGTGCAAGAATCCCCCCTACTGTATCATGAAGTGCGTTCCTTATCTGCTCTCTATTTTTATTCTTCCGCCTTGTGATGTAGTGGTCAGCAATTTGCCTACCTCGTAAAAAGTCTTGGGGTCGATTCGTTTCATGATTGACATGAAACATTTGATAAAAGAAACTGCGATATTTCATGGTCCCTGAGCTGGTATTTTAAGAGCCTAGCCATTTTTCTTTAACAAAATAATATCAAGTACCCAATCCACCATTGGTGCAAATAAGGAAACGATGATAGTAATTATTCATATATATTTCATATTTTTTTTCCTTTATAAACTATGATTAATAATAAAAATAATGTGACCTCACTACTGGGGGGTTACCCGTGCCGAGGACACTTAACAATATACTTTTAAAAAAATATTTTTACATTTGAGAATAAACAATAAAGACAGAGATAATAAACAAAATGCTGAGACAGTTTAAACACTATGTATTTATGTTTATATTTAATTTATGTACATCTATATTATTTATATTACAAAACACACAATGAAAGACCAAAAACATAACATAAGCTATACATTTGTGGAGCAGTTGATTCAATATTGGTTTGGGCGAATGAGACAATCCGTTTTACTGTTACTTAGCTCCACTATCCATTTTTTATAGCCCCTTTGAACATTTTATCGTTGCTAATTGTTTTAATAGATAGTGGAAGTAGGTTATAGATTTTTATTGAATAATACTCAAAATCCCTTTGTCCAAAAGTGGTATTAGTTTGTATTTGTTTAAGTTGTCTTTGTGTTAAAGATCTAGGGATTATATTATTTGTATGTGATGTATTGTAGGAGTTATGTCTTTCATTTGAGTAAGAATAGATTGAAAAAAAAATTTAGTCTATTCTATATATTCATAGTCAGCCTCGTGGTGTAGTGGTCAGCGCATTTGCCTGCCATGCAAGAGGTCTCGGGTTCGGTCCCCGACTTGGTTGACATGAAATATTTATTTAAAAATACATAGTCCCTATTCTGGCACCTGAAGCGTAAGACTGTTCATCTTACCTTCATGTAACAAAAATGATTGAGATACACTGCGATTGGTGTACCTATGCAAGTGCCCTATGCACCATTAGGTGCAGAAAGGGAATAATGATATATTTATTTTTATTTTATTACTATATTTAGTTAAAAGAATTGAAGAAATATGTATGTTCAGTTATAGGCGAAATGGCGGATGTTACACAGTGCCTAAAGTGGCCACTTAAACCACCCAATGACAGGTCATAAACCCTGTTATTATTATTATAGTTTGATAATTAATACAGCCCCATTTGTCTGAAAATTACCTAAGGGGCGCTGTACAATAAATAAATATCCCAGCACGTCTTGCAGCTACAGAGCGCTTGGCTTGTTGGAATTCTAGGTATAGTTCCTCAATCTGATTCAATAACAGATAGAAATTAGATTACAGCACGTCTTGCAGCTACAGAGCGCATGGACGGTAAGAAATCTAGCCCCCATTGAAATTATTTTTTAAGTTTACAATATAGTTTAGTATTTTAATGCAATTAATAGATGAAAAAATCATTTATAACAATAGAAGTTAGATTACAACACGTCTTGCAGCTACTGAGCCCATTGACAGTTGAAATTATATACCCCATGTACTCCTAGACTTCTATATTCCCTTCTTAGTTGTAATACGATAATCTTACAAACTCCCTAATGGGTTAAATTTAGTCAATGTCTACAAAAATTCATCTCAAAATATTGTTTGTAATAAAAATAATTGACATGGCATAAAATGAGATCCGGCTCTCTCTTTCCCTCCCAGGTCGTGGCGGTGTGATGGCGACAGCGACTGCGCCGACGGCTCGGACGAGGCGGGCTGCTCGCCGGCGGACAGCGTGTGCGGGCCGGGCCTGCTTATGTGCCCCTCGGGCCGCTGCATCCCCAAGCGCTGGTACTGCGACGCGGTGGACGACTGCGGCGACGGCTCCGACGAGGAGCCCTACGTCTGCCAGCTGCTGGTGTGCCCGCCGGACGCGTACAGGTGACGCATTTCAATTGCATTGTCCTGCCATCTTGAATTTAATAACTTTTTTTTATGTACTTAGAAATGTTCACTTTCTTACGATGTACAAATTAAGAGAGTTGTCCTAGAATTAAAAACCATTTATATACGGACTCATTCAGTTCATTTAGTTACAAAAAAAATAAATTATTTACCCATAAAATACAACTATAAAAATAAAATTAAAGCTAGTACAAAAAAAAAACTGAAATGTGATTAAATATTTTTGTCAGATGTCGTAACCACAAATGCATTGCTGAGGAAGACCGCTGTGACGGTAAAGATGACTGTGGAGACTCTTCTGATGAAGACCATGCGGCATGTAAGTTCCCTAATTTTAAATACTTTAGTGTTAATGTTTGAATTAAAAAAGAAATTATTGCCCGAATACATGTTTTGTGTAATAACGAAATTCATCACTATCCCACTCAAAACAATCGGTATCATAAAGAACTTAAGATTTTTAATGAGTTGCCTGCAGAGATTAGGGATGCTTGGTCTATCGCATCGTTTCGTGGGATGGCGATGATTTTTGTTAAAAACAAACATCCATAGTTAGAGTCATCGGAAAGCGTTTGGATTTGATAACAATGTTTTTTTTTTTTAATTATTTTTGTATACATATCGTTTATTAGTTAAGGTATAACTAGATTTTCAAGTTTTATTTGTACAGCTATCTAAATAAATACATTACAAAATACATGCATATCTATTATCTTTGGGCTATCTTATGTTTCCTGTTTATTATCTTTGGACTATTTTGTGTTTCATGTCTATTATATTTGGACTATTTTGTGTTTCCTGTCTATTACCTTTTGACTGTCTTGTTTTTCCTGTCTATTATCTTTAAACTGTCTCATGTTTCCTGTTTATTATCTTTGGACTATTTTATGTTTCCTGTCTATTACCTTTGGACTATCTTATGTTTCCTGTCTATTACCTTTAGACTATTTCGTGTTTCCTGTCTTTTACCTTTGGATGGTCTTATGTTTCCTGTCTATTATCTTTGGACTGTTTTATGTTTCCTGTCTTTTATCTTTGGACTTATTGAACCTTAACTACTTTGAATTTTTTTTTTTATGCCTTTACTACTTATTTTTTTTATCTTAAATTTTAACCAATGTTAATACTAATCATCGTTTGATGTTTCCAGGTAAGGAAGCCGGTCTTTGTGGACTCAACGAATTCAAATGTTCCAATGATCATTGCATTGCCAAAAACCTCACTTGCAATAGTAAGTACTTTTCATATAATATTAATTAATTCATTAAGAAGTAAGTATCGATAGAACTTTGTTCCAATTTAACTCTTCCTCATCTTAATCACTTTTTTTTAGAATAAAATATATACACGAGTAATAGGCTTATTACGAATATTTATATTTTAAAGCATGTTCTTTTATAGAAAAGTCACATTTTACCTATCATTATAACTTAATTCACCTACCTAGACCTGCTGTTACTGGGGGAATATTTGAATGAGAATGTATGGAAAAAATAGGACCTAAAAATTTCGGCGTAAATAGCTAGAAAACGTAAAATTGAAGAATGTAAAAATAAGCTTTTACTGTAATTATTGACTTGCTGTTCGTTGTAGTAATTACCCCACATGTAATACTATCCTTCCTCCCCATTTAGCCATATCTTTTTTAAATGCAGTCTAGTTATTTCAATTGAGAATAGAGTAACTAAAAAACGGCATAGGACTTGAAGAGGATATTTAAAAGATTTAGAAGTTTATGTGTATTGGTTCCAAAAATTTTATCTACGCGCAAAATGTAAGAATTCTTCGATGTTGAAATGTGTGTAGTTTTATTGTAATATTTTTTACAACATTTTAGAGGAGGACAACTGCGGAGACATGTCGGATGAGCTGCACTGTCCTAACTCCCTTTGCCAGCTCGGAGTGTGTTCACAACTGTGCATTGAGAAGAAACAGGGCCTCGTATCTTGCAAGTATGTGCGGATTCGTATACTTATTTTTAAATATTATAAAATATTTTTATTTATTTAATTTTACAATACGCCCAAGAGGCATTTACAAAAAATATACAGGCAAGTACAAACATAGTTAGTAAAAATTTAAAAGATAAACAACGTTTTTTTGTATACATGTAGAAACAATAAAAAGCATACTGCTGTGCAAAATAAAAAGTGAAACTTTACATAGTAAAAAAGGAAAAAAAATTTATGGATATAAGAAAATTAATCGAATTAAAAAGCAAATTTTAAATAACTTGTAAAGAATTTAAACAAAAAAATATATACATTTACATATACTTGTACGTATAAAAAAAATGGTATTAACAAATTATTGTTAAAAACAAATAATAAAAATTAGTTTACAGTAAGTATGTATAAGATAATAACATAATATCTGGTACACAAAAATATTTGATACATTAATTTTAGAAAAAGACAATAATAAATAATAATACACATCAAAAACAGAGAAAAAATTGTATGAAAAAGAAAGTTTTATTACGACATTAATAATTAGTTTCAAACAGTGCATTTAAGAACGTTTTAAAATGGATAATTCACGCCAAAACAGAACAGAAATTCAGATAATTCACGCCAAACTAATCATAATTACTCTTTAACGTGCTATTTGAAACAACTCTCTCGAGTCATTGTATCAACCTGATTTATTGATTGCCTAATAATAACGGTCTCTTTTCATCTTATTGAAATTCCATGTGTGTCTTGTTTACTGATCTAAACGGAAAACATCTCTTTCTCTCTAATGATTTTTTTTGTATATTTGCCTCAGGATACTTGATATATTTTATTTTATTAACATAAACGGCAAATCTGCCTTTTACAAAAATTTATAATACTAACATATTTGGCTTAGTATTATTTTTTTTTAAAAAACAAATTTCCTTAAACCCAAGATTTATAAAAAACATTAAACCTAAAAATTATACAAGAGTTATATTTAAACAAACCTAAAAATTATACAGCATATTCAGTAGAAAGTTTAAACAATTCAAGAATAAATGTAAAAAACAAAATAAAATATTTTAAAGTAATGTAACAAGAAAATCATAAGTACTGTTTCATACAGCTGGGCAAAGTGAACAAAAAACTGTATATATTATGAAATGCATGAATAAATAAATATAAATACCATTCACCATCTTTGAAAAAGTTCAAAAGGTTTGTTCTATAGGAACAATACCCTACACTAAATATATCAGATACGTAGGAATAACTATATATTGTAATTTTCGAAGATCCTGATGGACAAAATATTTCATTAAAAATTATCTAACATACCTAAATATGTGATATAATTTTTTTCTTGTGTGTCTTAAGGTTTACCCGGAGGTTTAATTTTTTTGTGCTAATATTCAAAGTACTTTTTAATTAATTAAGTGCAATTTGCAACACCGGTTACATCACAGGAACGGGCAGGTTAATATTTGGGGATGAATCCTAAAAGCGCTTAATATAAGCGCTTCTTCTTCTTATGGCTCCTCTCCCCGATGGAGGTTGGAAATCATCGTTGCGATTCTTACTTTGTTAGCGATTAGTGATGTGCCTTCTACCTGCACTGCGTCTTCCTTCAATCCTTCCCTGTAGAATGACTCGTAAAATGTTATATTTTTCGCCTCTCATCACATGCCAAAAGTACTCAAGTTTTTTTTTTATGGTCTTCAGTTCCTCTTTATCTATTTCCATCCGTCGGAGAACATCATCGTTTCGGACTCTATCCACCCAGGAGATTTTCAATATCCTCCTGTAGCACCACATTTCAAAGGCTTCGATCTTTTTTGAAGTGTTTTGGGCGAGTGTCCACGTTTCGATGCCGTAAAAAAGTACTGAAAAGACGTAGCATCGAGCAATTGCATTCAGAGGTCTAAATTAAAGTCTCTACTCCAAAGAAGTTCACGCATCCTGAAAAAGCAGTCGCGCGCCATCTCTATTCTGACTTTGATCTCTTGCGAGTGATCCCATTTATCATTCAGCCAGCACCCTAAATATTTATATTGATGGACTCGCTCAATAAACTGCGCTCCAAGTTTTAAAGTCATTGGGAAAGTTTGTTGCTTTTTCCGAATAACCATACATTTAGTCTTGGAAATATTCATCTCTAGCCCTTTATTCATTGTTTTATTGTTTTATCCTTCTTGATACAATGGCACTGTAATTGGAAATGAAATAATGTGGGGATTTGAAGTTTATTTTTTTTATATTTTTTTTATTTAATGCACAAAATACACAATTTCACATAGACACAATTATATGTTTTTTATGTCCCGACATGTTAGAAAATTCCGTGTTAAGTCGGGACTCTTCGATATATAAATCAAAAATATTTATTTACATATTAAAACAATTTACAGGTAATCAAAACAATATGCAAAATAATCAAAACAATACACAAAATAGTAATAGAAAAATAAAAATAATAAAAATTTATAATACATGTCGAAAATGGAATTAAAAGTTATATAATAATACGTATGACAGTGATGACATACACATATACGATATATGTATATGGATAATAATGAAAACAGCAGCGATGTTATGCATTTATTCCCGAGGCAATCTCATACAGTGGTCTCTACCCCTCGATACAATCCAATTATGGATCTTCATCTTAAATATAGACGTTGTTTTGGAGAACTTAATATGTTCATCCAAGACGTTGAACATATTCAGTTTTCCAAAACAACGTCTATTAAATTAAATAAATGCTAAGAATCTTTTTTTTTTCAGATGTACTCCGGGCTTCCAATCTCTTCACCTTAACAATGTCCACAGATGTGAAGCTTTAGGTAACTTGTTTGACACGTTTCATTATAATATTGCTCGGCAATCTAATAATAAAAAAATGCTAAATAAGGCAAACAATATTTATATTTCGCCGCTAAATAGTTCAATCAGCCGCTGAACTGAACGGCTAGGCTGTTCATTAAATGCCGGCATTCACCTGAACGGCTAGGCTGTTTGTTAAATGAACATTTAACAAAAGGGTTGAGCGTCGCTTAGCCTTTTAACGGCAGCGACACATATTTTTGTGAAATAATTTTAAAATGACTGTTTCACATTAACTTATTCATCTTGAAATTCCAACAAATAGCACCCCTTAATCGAGACATTCAAATGTTTTACTTGTATTCATCAAGGCTTGCATATTATCAACTTGTATTCATCAAGACATCGAGATTACTAACTTGTATTTATCAAGACTTTCAGATGAATAAGTCTTGCTCGTATTCTTATTTATTTATACTTTTACAATGTTTGTATAATTTTTTTATACAGAATAATGTTCCCTCATTGGGGGGGTATCCCGTGTCGAGGGAAACATTTTACAAAAATTGAAACATGCCTTAAATTAGTTATTTAACAAAGTTAACATAATAATAAATAAAAAAACTTAATTAATCTAATTAACCTAATTATCATTAACATAAAAAGCAATATAAACTAAAATAATCATAAAAACATAACCAATTCATATAGACCTGTAGACCAAATTTCATGAACAGTACAAATTTTTTACCTATTTGGCTTGATCCACTCTTCGATCCGTGCGCAACCCATTTCTATTATCCATTTCTTAATAGCAATTTTATATTGTGAGTACTTACTAATTGTCCTTATGGATAATGGAAGTAGATTGTACACTTTAACCGAGTAGTAGGCCAATCCTCTGTGACCGAAGGTTTTATTAATTTTTAATTGTTTTTGGAGCATCAGGGTGGAGTATCTAGTAACTCTTGTATTTGTGAAAGGAGTGATAGAAGGTAGAGAATAATGTTTGTGTGCATATAGTAACAGAGCTTTTACATGAAGTGGTTTTATATATGTTCTATTAATATTTACAAATATACAGAGGCAACTAGTTCTGATTGGGATTCTTAAGATAATTTTTATTAAAGCTTTTCATGCAATTATTATTTGTTTGATCAGTGTGTAATTTGCACATCCTCATCCAATTATTCCATATTCCAAAACTGATTGACTAACTTGTATTCCATCAAGAGATTCAGATTATCAATTAATTTGAATTCACCAATACTTTCATATGACTCTCTCATACACATTAAAACATTCAGATGACTTACTTGTATTTATTAAGACATGCATTGTATTTATCAAGATTGTTTTATGACTCACTCATGTTCATATGTCAAATAACCGCTTGTTCTCTCACTCATACTAATTCTCTAAGCTCGTATCCACTAAGATGCAGTATTCATTAACTTGTAATCAGCAAGACTTTCGCATGACTCACTCATATATTTATTGAGATATTTAGAATTCATCTTGTCTTTGTCGAGACATTTGTATGTTAAATAACCGCATATTCTCTCACTTGTATTCATTAAGACATTACTTTTCTGAGAATTTCAATGCAGATTTGTTTGATCACTTTACCAAATCACATGTATGTATCATTCATGGTAATTTTTCTTACATAGGAACTCCTGCCAAACTGATAATATCAAGCGACGTGGACATACGCTCTTTTAATCCCTACAAAGCTGGAGATGAATCCAATACGCACGTCCTGCAGAAGAATCAAGTTGCTGGGTAAATTTGAAAACATTGTACAGTAAAACCTCGTTTTTACATTCCTCAATTTTACGTCATCCCACTTTTTAGCTCCCATTTTTTCCATACATTCTCATTCAAATATTCCCCCCCATCAACGTTTTTCATAACCCTGGTTTTACATTGAAAAATTTTCAAAACTCATTCGATCTGTCAAAAGACACAGAGCCGCCGCGTGAATGGAGACTAAAATCGAGGAAAATAAAAAAATGTGTAAATTATTGTCTCAAACTAAATTCAAAGTAACCACAGTGTAATTGGCCATTTTGTTTAAGTGTCTAATTTTGACATTTTACTAAATTGTGACATGCAGTTGACGCATATTTATGGAGAATAAAGTCTTTACATCAATAAATTACGATGCAGAAAGTTGAAAAGTTTGGCAATAGAAATATTATTTGAAGTTATAAACATATTGTGGAAAGAAGAAAGTTTAAATAGTTTTGCCGCGATGTAAATGACAGCTGAAATTCTGTGATGCCATACTAAAAAAAGTGATACCATGTAAATAAAATTTTCCAATATTTAGGGAAAAAAATATTATATGCATTTTATGCAAATTAAAATTTTTATTTTCGCGTTTTTAGGGTTAAGTACCTACATAAAATTGTTTTAACAAGTTTTTTTTTAATTCAATAAAAAAAAAACATTTTAGTATTGATTGAAAAAATGCAATCACTGATCAGCATTCCTCTCTGAATTCTCCATTATTGATTCTCAAATGTTGCGTATGTTTGCAGGTTCAAGATAGGAGATATGGATATATTGTGGGGACCCAACCAAACCCAGGTTTATTGGCTGGAGCAGCGCATTATGATGTTAGCCATGATAACTCTGGACACCACAAACCTGTCTCTTCAGAACTTCACTGCAACACAGCCGTACAAGACTCTTGTAAGAATCGCATACAATTTTTAAATACATAATCGAACTTGGTCATAATAATCACATTTTATTACATACTTGATGGAAGAATCAGAGAAAATATATGAGCAATAAATGTTAGTAAATATTTGTATTTAACCGCTAATCGACTTTTCTATATCTATTCGTGTCGAGATGTATCTATATTATATATATTTTTTATATTATGTATATTTTTAAATATGAGTATTAAAACACGGGTCGAATATATAGTGTTTAAAAACAGTTAGTTAAACCAGCCAATGACAGATCATAAGCTATGTAAATACCTGAACCTCCACATCTCTTTTCAAGGATTTTCTCCATCTTATAATTTATAATAATTGTCCTTTGCTGTTGGAGCATTTTTCTTTTGTCAAATTGTAACTTTTTAAAATTTGGATATATTTTTAACGATTGTAGTATTTTTTCGCAAATGTATCTAGATGTCATCACAGCAGTTTTTATTTTCAGTAAATTTAGATGTACATTTTTTTTTTGAGTTAACAAAGAAATAACTATCCCTTTGAAGTCAATATTAATAACCAGGGTTATAATTTTTATATTGTTTTATAATGTGATTGATCGATCACAATCAAGTGAGGAGATCTCGGGTGTAATGAGGAAACATTTGTCGACATTTTAGTACGGTTTTTCGCGAACATATCGAACAAAAATATTTTTTTTTTTTTTACCTTTTTTTTTGCACCACAACAGGCCAGGAGGCCTAATTACAGTGGTGAATTACATCACAGAGCACCCAGGCTTGAGAAAAATCACATTTTAATTTTTGTGTTCTCACCGGGAATCGAACCCGGAACCTTCTGTGCGTGAGTCAAGCGTCTTGACCACTACACCACGGAGGCCGCCATTGTCATATTGTTATATGCCGCATATTGTCAACAGTTGAGCGAAAACTCTGTAATTCTTTAGAAACATGATTTTTCAAATACGAACCTAAGTAAAAAAAATCCAAAGAAGCGGTTAAATTAGGTCTGATGCAGCTGAGCGTCGGGATCTGATGACCTTTATGACAATTATAAGAACCTAATAGGTGTTTAGGCACTATCGGAAAACTATCACACATATGGTTGAAATTGAAAACAACTCCCTTTGGGCAAACTCAAAATATTTTCTTCTATTCAATTTTAAAAATATGTTTCTGTTACAACATTTATTCACTATTGAAAACGCATCTCAAACAATATTATGATATGCCACTTCAATAGGTTTCTCCAAGACGAGGCGATGGTATCTTTTTAGATCTTCATCTTTATTTTTTATCTCTTTAAGATCTCCCGAATGCCCGAAGCGCGCTGCATCGCAGTGGAGTGGGTCTCCAAGCGGCTGTACTGGACCAGTGCGGGCCAGAATGGATCCATCAGCACGTCCACTCTCCAGGGACGAATGAAGACCACGATCATCCGTGACCTGAATAGACCGATAGACATCATCGTGATACCTGGCATTCGGTAAGACTGCTATTCGCTTCTGAATTGAAACCATAAAACACAATATATTTTAATAAATAAACAAGAGAATTATTTGCTAAATTGAGGACCCTTTTTTTTTTTAAAAACTCAATTTTTGCCCCACATGGCTTGTTTTTTATTTTTAATTTTTTAATTTATTTTTTAATTTTAATTTAGTACCGAGACGCATCGATTATTTAAAAAAAAACTCGCTCGACACATTCATTTTCAAAATGGAATAAATTTTACACGATTGATCAAAACGAAGCTTTATCTTTATTAAAAATATTCTTTGAAATGTCACCTTTCCAACGCGAGCCTATTTGTTTAAATCAGTACAGTGTTGCCAGAGCAAATTAAGTTCAACCCCATCTTGCGACAAAATACGAAACTACTCATGAACAACCTAATATTTTAACTTTTAACAAATGTTCTGACTTTTTTCTACCCAAGTCCAGTAACCAATATTTTGTAAATAATTGGATCCGTGTCATGATTTTACAAAGATCGAGCAATACATGTATATTTTGGGACCCAAAAGCCTAAACTTTCTTTGACTGAATTCAGAGTTTGTGGTAGACCCTATGACCAACCTCTAGTTTGATTCCCGGTAGTATATGAGTGTTCCTTTTGTGGTTTAGCGGAATAATGAACTTTTACAAACATCATGGTTCTATGAATATACAACTGCCTTATATCTAAAATCCTGGATTCCTCAAACAACTCATCGCTGGGGTACCTGAAGGGTTTTTTGTAAATTATTTTTATGATCAACTTTTGAGCAGACTTAAAAAAAAAAAGCTCATAAAAAAACGGACGCAGCAAACTCCGGTGACAACTGTCGTCAAGCGGAGGCGATACAGTTGGCTAGGCCATATACTGCGGATGCTTCCTGAGAGCCTCGACCACGTTTGCCTTTTTTACAAGGCATCAGGTTCTCAACATCCAGGACGTCTACTGCTGACAGTTTGTCGGCAGTTTATGTCAGAACTTCGGGATGAGAACCTGACTTGGAAGGACGCAAAGGAGTTGGCAGCCGACAGAGATGCATGGAGGCTCTTTGTGGATACCATATGCTCCAACTAAGGAACGGACATGGAATGATGATGATTAGAGCAGACTCAAGAGGTCTTTTTTAATTGATTTATAAGTTATAATTGAGTTACATAAAATATAATATAGTTGTTTGAGTTTAATTAAGGATAAGTTTCAATGATTTATATTGGGTGCCATAAAATTATAAACACACAATTGTATTTTTTTTTTAAATATTGTTTTCGCAATTCAACGCGAATCTCAAAAATCCCTCTCCTGAAAAATTAAATTCCAACCAAATGTCGTGTTTTGAAAAACGGTCCTCAATTATTATAATTAACTATTTCAATTTTGAAAACTTTTGAGGAGGGTATAAGGAAGGCATTTACAGGGCTTTTGACCTGTCGTTGGCTGGTTTAAGTGGCATCCAATGATATCCAGCCTCTCTGCGAACATTTGGACATACTCAAAACATTGTTAATTAAACTAACTGGTATAAGAAGTTTAGGAAATGTGGATATTTAAACATAGGCAGAATGGTGAATGGTACACATTGTGTAAAGTGGCCACATAAACCAGCCAACGACAGGTCAAAAGCCCTTCAAGACTTCCATGTTCCCTTCTCTAAAATGTTTTCCATGTCTGTTCCAATAAATTTTGATCTCAATTACTCCCTAGGGAATAAAATTCATCCGGTCTACAAACATTTGAACATACTTAAAATAAACGAGACAAAAATAAACATCCGAGATACAAATTTAATACAATGTTTACCCACCCCCAGGCAGTTGGCGTTCTCGACCGTGGGCAGCCGTCCCCGGATCGAGCTGGCCTCTCTGTCCGGAGAGTCCCGCCAGGAGTTGGTCTCCCGAGGCCTGCGCTGGCCCTCCGGGCTCGCCCTGGACTGGCCGGCCTCGCGCCTCTACTGGGCGGACTCGCGCACCTTCACCGTGGAATGCGTCCTGCTCGACGCCAGCGACAGGCGCATCATCAAGAGGTTGCCCAAAGGTATTACCACGTTCACATGATATGAACATAACAATGTCCTGGACTACCCGTTTACACGTGGACAATCGATCGGGTCCTGGGACACAACAATATTGTATTGTCCAC